>NW_017306273.1:5544452-5555959 GCF_000935625.1 Nanorana parkeri
CCCTCCTAAATTCTGAACGACAGTAAAATCAATATCCTGGAATTTCAGGGACCAGATCTCAATCCAATGGAGAATTTGTGACTGGACATGAAAAAAAGGCAGTTCACTCATGAAGCCCATGAAACCTGACAGAGCTTGAGTCCAGATGTGAAAAGCTGATAGAGCTGATGCTGCAAAATGTGTGCATCTACGTAATACTGACCTAAAAGAGGTAAATACTTAAGCTGTCAGCCAATTGTTTCATTGTAATTAAAATCACTTTGCAGAAATCTGTATTCACTTTGACACGCAGAGTATATTTCTCTTGATCAGTGAGCAAAGGATGATAAGCATTGTGATTCAATGTTCCATTACAATAAAACAAGGAAACTTCGAAGTGGGTGAATACTTTTTATAGGCATTGTTTTGTACAATGGTGAGATATGCAGGTTAAATAAAGCTTCTGGAATAATTATAACCCAAAACAATTCAGATCAAACAATATCATCTCAAGTATATATGGAAGGGTAGGTCAGTGTATTCCAGACAAGAGTTAGACAATTGAAAGAAAAAAATTAATAAAATAAACTCCATACCAACCCTCAACTTTCTTCAAGCCATAGATCATTTTTGTCCTAAAAGCCTCTTCTACCCCTTCTTACATTGCCTTTCCTCTGTCCCCATGTGGCCTTTAGATATCCCCTCTATCCAAGCTCCATGCAGAGCTTCATATGAGGGCAAGTCCATTTATATTTGGCAGGAAATTAGTAACTAAGCACCCTCTAACCCAGTGGTTCTCAACCTGTGCAACCTCAGGACTCACATTTGACCTTGGTCATTTAGTTGCTACCCAAGTTGAACTGCAATGGGACGCATGGCATGTGGTACCGCGCGTTCCGATGCGGGAGATAGAACTGTGGGTGGGAGATGCATTTGGGATGTCATTCAAATGAATAGCAATGCAATGCACTCCCACACCAGAATGCGCTGTGACGGAAAGCCATCCATATGTGCATCACCTGTAGAGGTGCCGGGAGCCAGAATGTGACATCACTCCAGTTCAGGCACCTCTACAGGACACGCAAGGGAGCTGTAAGCAATGCACGTATGGATGGAGCTCACTAGCTGCCATAACCCTAGCCCTCCCCACCCCACCTCAAGCTGACACTCGGCACCGGGCAGCATATTTTAAATGGCTGCTCGGCGCGAGAACTGACTGTGCTGCGCTAGGGAGAGGCAGAGGAGCCTCTCACCTAGAAAAGTGGAAGGTATGCAACGACCTACTGAACATGGGGTCGCGACCCACTTTTGGGTCACAACCCACCAGTTGAGAACTAAGGCTCTAACCCAAGATGAAAAATAAATGACTTCCAATAACTTCTCTGTACGTGCTTAATGACTTGATAGTGGTGGGAGGAAGCGGTGTCACAGGGGTACACTACCAAGACAGCTGCCATGTCACATCTACCTCTGTAAATCAGTTCACAAGACCTCCCTGTCCAACCATTTTGCCGAGAGATCATTTATCATTCAATAACTGCTGTGTGCTTCAAAATATGACGATCCAACAACATGCAGCCTCATCAGTGCGCTACAGGTGAGTTTATGAAGCAAGTTATTGTGAGTATTCTGTATATAGTACGCACTAGGCTGTTTCTCATTTAGCAAAGGATTTGCAGTAGTCTAGAGACCCCAATGCCTGTGGCCCTGGACCACCCAACAACCTGTGATGGTTTTATCACTGAATAGAAGCAGTAATTCACATACAGCGCGCAAATGACTGAGAAATGCTCAGAGGCCAGATTCATAGAGGTGCAATGCTACTTTAGAGAAGAATTTATGAGGCACAATTTCATATAACTTGTTTTACTGCTCTCCTTGTGCAATGCCTCGCTCAGAGACAGATCATCCACTAGGCCTCCTTGGCAGGAGCCTTTGGCCCAGTGAATAAACAAGGGGCCAAGTTACAACATTCATGTTCCCGTAGGAAACCAGAGGGATAGTGCCGATTGGTTAAAGTTGTGCACCTGCTTGTCACTCAACAAGGCAAGATGTACTTATAGGCAATTGTTGTCCAATGGGGTCAAGTAAAGATTCTCTGTGCCTACTGCAATCCTTATCATTGTCAAGCAAAAGGATGGGGGATCAAAACCACTGCCATGCCTAGGGCCTCATTCTGCCTCAATTAGTCTCTGGTCTTGAAGCGTGGCAAAGTTGATAAAACTTCCAAATCAATATTGTAGGTGCTGCCCAATCAGGCTTGTGTGGCATGCTTGTGGAAGAAACGATGACATCTGCACTCGGCCTTATAGCAGTCACATAGGCTGCTATGGCACTGTATGGAAACTCTCCAGCGCAGAATCCTGCAAGTACTGCAGTAAGAACAAATGAAGCAAGATATATACAAGAGGTCAATTTTATCAAAGTGTAAGTGCTAAGAATTGTAGCAATCTATCCCTAGCCAACAATAAGGCCCCATTTACACCTATATCTTTAGGTGCAATTATGGACTCCTGCGTCATGATGTTTTCCTTTTCCTGCAGCAGGAATCCCTAATCTGTCGTCTACTAGCGGCAGATGTCACCCGCTCATGTTAATAATCGTCTGTCAGCTGATCGACAACACACCACATGTAATTGTATGCAGGAGAGGGTGGACCCAAGACCAGTCACCCTGCACAAGGAGAGAGAGCAGCAGTAACCGGTCTTTATTACATGAGGGGGCGGAGACAAGACCAGTCACCCTGCACAAGCAGAGAGAACAGCAGTGACCGGTCTTTATTACAGGAGGGGGGGCAGAGACAAGACCGGTCACCCTTCACAAAGAGAGAAAGCAGCAGTGACCGGTCTTTATCACATGAGGGGGTGGAGACAAGACCAGTCACCCTGCACAAGGAGAAAGAGCAGCAGTGACCGGTCTTTATTACAGGAGGGGGGCAGAGACAAGACCAGTCACCCTGTACAAGCAGAGAGAACAGCAGTGCGCGGTCTTTATTACAGGAAGCTCCAAGTCCCACACTGGATTACTGCACAGATCTGGAAGAAATACACAAAGCTCACCGAGATTCAAGGAAGAATGCACATGAATCTTGTATGAGGACAATATCTGCTTATACCGGAGTTCACCTTTAAGGTTATATGGTATGGCTGGTCCTTATATGAGCTCTCACCCTCACTGCACAGTAAAATTATTTAAATAGCATTCCAATTATTTGGGCTAAAGCCCAATGTATCCAAAATTTCACATTAAAGTCTTCAGGAGTAGCATTTTACTGCGATTACATTTACTAGCTCATTCATTTGATGTGTACATATCTTCAACCTTAGCACACTCAACAGCAAAAGAGGCTAATATCTGTTGTATCACCAAAACATCGCTATAAATAATTTACATCTACGGCCTTCAATGCATAATGAGGGGAATTTACTAATTTACCAAGACTGGCGCCAACAAAATCTGGAGCAGCCAATCAGCTTCTGTCTTTCATTTTCAAAGCTTAATTGAACACACTGAAGATAAAAGCCGATTGGCTGCCATGCCATGCTGCTCCGGATTCCATCCGCTCCAGTTTTAGTCAATTCTACCCCAAGTGGTATTTAACTACAACAAATCATTCCTGTAATTACTTCGTAGATTGCAGCATCGCAGAGTGAGCCTCCGGGGTAAAGATATGCTACAAACCCCAACCATCACATTTCCTTAGGGACAGCAGAAGGACTGTGTGATGCCCTATGTGTATATCTGGCATGTGTATATCTGGCATGAATTTCAGAAAATGTCACTGCAATAGTCACAGCCGCAGCCTTTGGGCTTGCGGAAATCCTAGCGTTTTCTCCAGGCCTGAATCCTTGGCAGAAGCTTGTGCAGAAAACATGGCAGTACAGTATACTAACGTTACAATAATCCCCTCCATGCGGATGCATAACGCCAGCGTCACCCCCCAGTGCTCACACAGTGCCAGTGAAAGAGAAGAATATTTGTATTTAATTCCACTCTTGTGGTATAAGCAGAATGAAGGGTTAAGGAAGGGAAGAAAAATGAAACATACTTATACAGTGTAGCCATTCTCTGTATACCTGTCTGGTCCTGCCCGGTGTAGCTAACCTGGAGCATCAAACATTACATACAGCCTTCTACGTCTACCCCACATCTATCACGTTACAACACGCAGGTCACATTACATTGCAGTGTTGTGGATCACACACCTGATACCAACAATTTTGCTGCACAGCAGTGACAAGACGGTCACCAAAGAACAGGGAGCCAGTGACTGCAGGATGGTGATGATGATGATCCCACTAGCATCCAAGGACCACACTCTGGTGCCGTCAGCTCAGGGACATCTAAGAACCGGTGTCCAAGACCTTGCAAGCCACAGGCCCTCTGAGAGTAAGACCTACACAGACAGGCAAATGCAAACTACAGACATTGCACGTTCACCTTTGCAAATAAAAAAAAACATTTGGTTTGAGGAAGAAAGGTGAAGCAGCGTAATGACAGAACAGCACCTGCAGATAGTAAAGATCCACTCGCAATCTTCTCCGCATCAGAATAAAGCCTGCAGTAAACAATAGGCGTTCCTGCTATCCGAGCATCCTAGTCCGTGTATTTTCTCCAGCCGTCGTCTAGTATATTCCCTGCAAAGAAGGGGGAAAAAAAGAGACAGATACGGCGTACAATGGTGATGATGGCTTCAGTCTTTGCCTGGGAGAAGCAATCCAGCGGCACAGCCCTGCCTCAGCTGCTCATGAATATTCATGACCTCCACCACACTGTTGACAAGAGTATAGTCACTCCCAGGGAGAGCAAGAGATAGGCAGGAGCATGAATAGCTGCAGATAGAAGCAGCGAGATGTGTCTAATTCACTGCAATCACAGCCTCAATTGTCCTCAATGAGAGAAGGAGGGGGTGCCGGCCTGGGAAGGTTATTAATCTTATTCTGACACAGAAATGGAAGTGGAGAGTCTGGTGTTTGGTCACAGGGCAAACATTGCTGGACTGGATGATGGAATTCAGGACCTTCATGGCGCTTAGAATCATTTGCACCACCAATGAGAACTGCTTCTCTAACTGGGCAGAGCGGACATCTCTGAGCGTGTGGCAGTGGCAGGCACCAAATCCTTCTCATGCAGAGTTGAATATCTAGGCCCAGCGTCAGCTGCTGATCTATAAGACAGGAAAGTGCTAAAGTTTTAAACTTAATATCTAGACTTGCCTGAAGCTCCGAGGCGGTTACACCGGTGACATAAATCCTGGTGCTCCAGCAACGGTGCGGCCGAATTTATTTTTCTCAAAAAAACAAAGTAATCATTTGCATCCAATCAGGCGGACCCCTGCACTACTTATTAGTTGGTAGCACTAAAGCAGAATGTACAATCACATTGTAACATGTCAAATTAGCTCTGGAACTGGTTTTGGTTAGAGCTGGACTCCAGGCAAACCAATGAGGGCCAGCTCACAGAGAAGCATTGTGCTAGTTGCAGGTTACCGTGTGTTTAGCTATTGCACAATGCACCTAGCATGCAGTACCACGCGCTAGGTGGACTGTTCATTTGAATGGCACCCCAATGCACCTCCTGGTGACCATGTGTTGCAGTGCAATGCTACAATGCGAATGGGCCCTAAATGCACCTAGTATGCAGTACTGTGCGCCAGGTGCACTGCCGTTCATTTAAATGGCTCCCCAACGCACCTCCTGGTGGCCGCGTGTTGCTGTGCAATGCTCCAGTGCGAATGGGCTCTGAATGCACAGATTAAATACACAGACCTGCCAAAGATAATGTGAATGTGTTCTGCTCTAGTGTTGTGATCAAAACACCCCTGTACGTACAGTATAGACAGGTTTTGGATCTCTATGCAGTCTTATAACATTGTTGGAATGTAAACAAAATGTGCAGCATGCTAGAATACGTCATATGTGCCAAAAGATGAGTCCAATGAGATTTGGAAATTACAAATACATGGCTGCATGGCTTTGTATCTTTTGTCAAAGCTTTGTGAATTTAGCCTTATGGTCTTAATAGTCTCACTTCACAAAGCATTAACACAAAGATCCCCAAACTGTGGCCCAGGAGCCATATGAGGCCCTTTGCTTGCCTTTTACTAGTTCTTGGGGTACTATTCCTCTGACGCTAATGATGAGGCACTATTCCTCCCTCTGACACCAAAGTTGGGGCATTAGTCCTCCCACTGACAATATAGATGGGGTACCATTCCTTCGACTGACCTCAATGATGGGGTACTATTTCTCCCACTAACACCAAAGATGGGGCATTACCCCTCCCACTGGCACCAAACATTGGGCTTTACCCCTGCCACTAACACCAAAGATGGGGCATTATCCCTCCCACTGGCACCAAAGATGAGGCATTATCCCTCCCACTGGCATCAAAGATGGGGCATTATCCCTCCCACTGGCATCAAAGATGGGGCATTATCCCTCCCACTGGCATCAAAGATGGGGCATTATCCCTCCCACTGGCAACAAAGATGGGGCATTACCCCTCCTACTGACACCAAAGATGAGGCATTACCCCTCCTACAGACACTAAGCCATGTGACTATCATTTTCAAATCTTATTGGACTCTGAAAATAAGAATCCTTCTCCTGTTGACCCTTATATAAACTGTGGGCCATTTTCCTCCTAGCATCTGATTTCTTGATCATGTGATGGGCTCACTACTTTTCCTTGCAGTCTTTCTCTGATTTCTGATCATGTGATTATAGGAAACAGAACCTCCCCCTTAATGCTGTGATGCCCTATCACAATGTCTACAGAGCAGAAACAGGCAAGGATTTGCAATGCAATTTTCTAAAATCATTGCAATATACTGGTGACCCCGAGAGGTTATTTGTTTTGGATCCTTTCCCTGGTCAGGAAAGGATTGAGGGCCCGTTCACATTATGTGTTGTGACATTTTTCACACCGCATCAACGCCATTGACTGCAAGGGCACACAAAAAACAACCTGGGCTCAGAGGAAGTGACACTATATCTATACCATGTCATCTCTAAACAGGCATGTTCCAAAAAGAGGCAACTTAATTTCCACCATCAAACTAGAACTTTTTTTTTCTGTTCAATAGTTTTTATTGGCAATGGTAAACACAAATTTACACAAATAAAGTTTAGGTGCAAATACAGTTGTACAATAACACGGAGTAAAAGAGGAGCGAATGCAAGTTGTACATTTGACATCAGTTACAGTTCTTGGGGGAATAAGAACTAGCAAAAGACATTTGTTTGCATATTATAACAAACTAGAACTTTTTATTTCTCAACTCTGTGTAAATTGTGCCATCAATCAACATCATAAGGCCGTCATTCAACGTGGAAGAAGAGCGCCATCTGCTGTAGGAGCCGACCTTCTGTGGGGTGCAGCGCAGGATTGAAGGAGAGTATTGCAGCACAGCTGGGCTGTTTTTTGTGTTTATTTTTTTTTTTTAAGCAAGAGTTAATCAGGTATTATGAGGACATCTGAGTTGAATTATGCAAACCCCAGGATAGTCTGATTGTAATTATGTATACTGCATGATAAATGGCAGCAGTAATCATTTCATATAGCTAGGGACACAGGCGGGAGGACGCAGGGCAGTAGTGAAATGAGGATTTGCCAGTGTCAGAGAATTCAGCTGCACAGATAACAAAGTTCGATAGCACAGGAAGTATGAATCACATTCTGGGAGGATGAATCGGGGTCAGCGTAGAGCAGCCATTGGTTCTGAACGGTCATACTAAGGCTGGCCAATAACACCGCCGCAAAGCCATGTTCAGGCTCCAAAAGCAACGCATGAGCTTCGTTTATAGTTTACATTTTGCAGATAAAGAAACGATGTCTGCTGCAAACTCCTTCTGATCTCTCCGTCAGTTTAGAATATTCTGCACGTTAATAAAAAAAATGCCATGAAGAGTTTCCTTCCAGCATCGGAAAAGAACTGCCGCGGACAAAAAAAAAATTGTCTTAAAAAGATGTCCCGCTAATCGCCACCAATTATAACCTGCACACAATGTTATTATATTTGCCTGCTTCGCGGGAATAACTATCTGGAAGCCTTACACCCTGAAAAAGGTGATGTCTTTGCTCCGCCCCCCCATAGGATGTTGATTTATAGCACAATTTATACAGAGTTGCAAAAGAAAAGATCTTGTTTAGTTGAATGGTGGAAACAAAGTTGTCTCTTTTTGGAACATACGTGCTTAGATATGACACGATAAAGAGACCCCGCCACCTCCCTAAAGATTATATGTGCAATTAAAGGAGAACTATGAGGTGAGTGCTTTTCACTCACCTCATAGTTCTAGCCGACCTGTGACAATGAGACAATGAGACTGTCACAGGTCGGCTCAGTAGATCGGGAGGTGAGGGAGCACATACCGGCGTTCGCTCACCTCTCTATCCTGTCACGGATCTCTGCCGTGACAGGGGGAGGGGGCTGGATTCCCCCCTCCCCGCTCCGATCCGCCAGCGCTGACTGGCAGAACGGACGGGGGAGGGGGCGGGTACAGCTGGCTCTGCCTCTAGATAGGCAGAGCCAGCTGTCACTCACGCAGCTGGGCGGATCTCGACATCGATGTGGGGATCCGCTCCGGCTGCGCTGTCTCAGTATACCGCTGACTGTAGCTCGCTGTATACTGAGCTTAGGGTGACGGGAGGACGCTAGTTTGTGTCCTCCCGTTACCCTAAGGAGAACTATGGGGAAAAGCCCTGACCCCATAGTTCTCCCTTAACAAACTTTATGCACAAATTGTATGCTTATGCTGAAGAGTCTTGCAGAGGCTGCAGTGGCCTAAAGAAGAACTCCAGGCAACGCTTTGATTAACCCTTGCAGTGGGGCTACCCCCGCGCTTCAAGTGTTAACTGCTCGTTTTGGTCTAAGTAAAAAAGAAAAGTTATACTCACCCAATCTGCAGAGCCGGCTTGCTCTGCGCTGCAGTCTAAGGTCCCCGGGTCATCACGTTCTATGCACTGTATAGTGTATAGAACGTGATATACACTGGGGGGAATTTATCAAAGCTGGAGCAGACAAAATTTGTGCGTGGCAACCAATCAGCTTCTCTCTTTCATTTTCAAACCTTAACTGAACAACCTGAAGAGAGAAGCTGATTGGTTACCTTGGGCAACTGCTCCAGATTTTGTCTTGTTCCTCCACCGTGTATAGGATGCGAGGACGCCAAGGGACATACCATCGCTGCAGCATAGGAAGACGCAGGCTGGAAGGATCGCTGTCACAGCTAGCCGGCCCCCGAGGATTGGGTGAGTATTACTTTTTTTTTCCCTCCCTAGGCCAAACTGATAAGTTAACCCTCGCAGTGCAGGGGTTGCCCCGCTGCACGGGTTGGTAAAAGATTTGCCCGGAGTTCTTGTTTAATGGATCAAAGATAGGAGACACAGAGGCAAATGTATCAAAACTGGAGCAGGCAGAATCTGGTGCCATTGCCCACGGCAACCAATCAGCTTCTTTCTTTCACAAATTAAGCTTATTGGTTACTATGGGCAACTGCTCCTGTTCTGTTAAATTTCCTCCATAGCACTGCCGGAATCCCGCTTGTTTTTGCAGGAACGTGCTATTAAGATGTTTTTAGGTAACAACAGTTAATTATGTACATTCCATATCTATACATCTGATCAGAAATTATCAAACTATTTCCATCATGTCCGATTCTCTTTCAGCCCCCCGCCCCAAAAAAACACTGAAAGTGACTCAAAAACGGCAAACATGTAGATTTACCATAGATATGAGGGTAACAATTGGACTGCAATGTAGGGGGCACCCTGATATTTCAGCCTGACAATCTCCATTACTGTAAAAGGGACCCGGAACGCCTGCCCTCATGTGCGCCCCTGTTGTTAGGTACGTGTGCCTCAGATTCTGAGATCAGATTGTGAGCTGCAGTGAAGGCAGAACGGATGTGACTTCAGAAACAACTGCTGCGTGTCGTGTACTATGCTGGCATTCTACAAATAAAGGCTGATGGTTGTTTACTGCTGACGAGTCTCCCGAATTAATATCAGTCGGATGATCTGCGTTCCTCGCAAGGTGTCTCGGAGCTGCCCGTGTAGTTTTCTGCGGAGCAATGCTCACATTTGCATTCAGCACTGCAGTCTCAGCAAGCTAGGCCCCTGGCTCGGTTACCATGGATACCAAAATCCCCAAAAGGTGTTCAAGCCAAAGAAGGCCCATCGGAGTCACACTGGGAAACGCAAACTGCACACACACACAAGACCCTTGTATTGTTCCAGTCTCCCATTACATCACCAGCTTTCACCTCAAAAGGCCCGGTGCACACATAAAACAAAGAACATATGATGGCCTTTATAAAAGCCGGTCCGTGTACCCCCGATAAAGGTTCAAAGGAAGTCCTGAGAAGAAATGACTGGGAGTCACTCCAACTAAAACAAAACATGCAACAATAATCAGGATCATGAATAAGATAAAAAGAAATGTGCACAATGCAGCAACTCACAGCAATCCGATGTCATCGCTCACCGATCTGACTGCTGTAGAGGCAAATCAGAAACTTGCTGCTGAATTGCAGAGTTATACTTTAGAAAAAAACAATATTGTGCCGAGCTAATAATCATACATATCTAATAAATTGAAACATATATAAATGAGTCACATATATGAGCCTTCAAACAAATGAGGCATAAGAAATATCTACACACATACAAAAAAGCAATATAGGCAAAAAAAGTCCCAAGGAAAAAACAAGCGCAAACAATGGTGATTGTGCAAAAAATTCCTCAGATGATTCGCAGCCAATGTGCATATAACTCTCAGGTAAGGATAATCACACAATGCAGGCAGACCTTCACCTCCACCCAGTGAGTGATGATAACAAGTGAATGCTCACCTGGGGAGGTAGACCCACAGAGCTAGGTCAAATGCACTTTTTCCCTTCTTAATGGGGGAGGGAAGCCCATGCACAGTTAGAGTTATACTTTAGGTGACAACATCCTTTTCTCTACCTGTCAATGCTGAGGACCTATTTACATGGATCCTTGGAAATGCAACGTCCACAATGCTAAAATGTAAGAACAGGGAGACAAAAGAAGATTACTTATCCCAAATCGATTGCAATGTGCCACTGAACATAATCATCATTTATTTTGTTTTTATGAAAAACAAAACCTTGTTAGTGAACAAGAAATAATAATAACAGAAATAATAATAATACTGATACTACTAATAATAATAAGGCTACTACTACTAGTAATTAAAATAATAATGAATACAAATTTACAAGATTTCTAAAATAATAATAATAACAACAGTAATAATAATAAAAAATACTGGTACTACTAATAATAATGCAGCTACTACTAGTAATAATAATAATACTGGTACTACTAATAATAATGCTACTACTACTACTAATAATAATAATAACAAAAATACTGGTACTACTAATAATAATGGTACTACTACTAGTAATAATAATAATAACATCAACAGTAAAAAAAATACTTCTACTAATAATAATACTAAAATTACTACTACTACTACTACTAGTAATAATAATAAT
>NW_017306273.1:5556082-5557544 GCF_000935625.1 Nanorana parkeri
AAAAGCATTTTTGCGTGTTCAATATGCAGAAAAGGATTTCAATAAACTTTATTGCAGATTCCAACCTATTTATGTTCTGCAGAAAAAAAAGTTGTTTGTTTCCCCGTGTCCTTTCCAGACTGATCTCTGATCTCTGACTTGAAGATTTTGGTTTATTATAACCACCTGGTGCACTTTCAGTAATCTATTGAGGAAAGTTGCAGCATCTGCATTCCTTTAGAAGTAGTTAAAAAGTAATTACTGTAATGTGTGCCTTACTGTAATCCATGGTTGTTTCCCTTCTCTTTGCTGCTCTTCCTTTTAAATCTGTATGTCTTCTCATGCTGGGCAGAACTTCTGTTTTGCAGCAGACTGCCTTGTCTCAGGAATGGATACATGGTGTCTGTGTATAGGTTTGTATAGGCTTGTAACCTGAGCCAGCACTACAGGAAGAGGCCCTGAGCTGCAAAGGGAAGTTCTCCCCAAGCATGAGAAGACATGAGGATTTAAAAGGAAGAGCAGCAAAGAGAAGGGAAACAACCATGGATTACAGTAAGGCGCACATTACAGTATTGGTTTATGTTAAAACATCTGAGGGTTTAATGTCAGTTTAACCCTTGCAATGGAGCTACCCCACAATTCAGAGATGATTGGAGGATCTACAGCCAATAAGACTGGCTGTCCTGTCCCACATCTGGCAACCTGCAAGTTGCTTTATGATTTTTTTTTTTTTTAGGTTTGTACAAAGTTTTATTAACCTCCCTGGCGGTATTCCTGAGTGTGGCTCGGGGTTAATTTTCAGTACCAAAAGCGATAACCCCGAGCTACACTCGGGATAGCACAAAAGTGTCACTTACCTTGTCCCCGCGAACCCGCGGTGTCCTCTGCTGTGTGCGCCCGGCTGATGCCGGCATTCGGCTTTCAGTTTCGTTTTCGGGCGTCACAGCGGGGGGCGGAGCCGGCGGGAAAACATGATATTTACACAGAATACAATGTAATCGGCTCTGATTACATTTATGTATCAAACCATTTCACTTCAGTTTTGTCCCTAGAGTTTTGTTCAGTGCCCTCCCTGCACTGTTACTGTTCTTTCTGCCTGGAAACTTGAGAACGCCCATGGCATCGAAAAAGCGTCCCTTTAGGTCAAAAGCGGTTTTAGACGCGGTAGAAAACAGCGATAGTAAATTAGAATCACTTGCAGAATTGAGTGATAGCGATTCGTTGGGAAATTCGTCATCAGACACTGAAAGTGACGACAGCGACGATTCTGCGACTGAGAGAAAAAGTTACCTTGTCAATTATGGATGCACCGATACCTATATTAGTGTCAGTATCGGTGAAAATACTGAGTATTTGGGGCGAGTACTCATACTCACCCAAATTCTCCCAGAGCTTATCCTGATACCGGAACTTCCGATATCAGAAAGTGGAGCATCGAGTCATTACATGCTGCCCGACTTCCTGAATGGCCGGGAAGCCAGCT
>NW_017306273.1:5557594-5560566 GCF_000935625.1 Nanorana parkeri
GAGGGGGACTCCTGATATAGAAGGGGAACTCTGATGTGAAGGGGGGGGGGGGCACTGATATGAAAAAAGGGGCTCCTGGTGTGAAGGGGGCTCCTGATGTGAAGGGGTGCTTCTGATGTGAAGGGGGGCTCCTGATGTGAAGAGGGGCTTCTGATGTAGAAGGGAGGCTTCTGATGTGAAGGGGGCTCCTGATGTGAAAGGGGGCTCCTGATGTGAAAGGGGGGATGGCTCCTGATGTGAAGAGGGGCTTCTGATGTAGAAGGGAGGCTTCTGATGTGAAGGGAGGCTTCTGATGTGAAGGGTGGCTTCTGATGTGAAGGGAGGCTTCTGATGTGAAGGGGGCTCCTGATGTGAAAGGGGGCTCCTGATGTGAAAGGGGGGATGGCTCCTGATGTGAAGAGGGGCTTCTGATGTAGAAGGGAGGCTTCTGATGTGAATGGAGGCTTCTGATGTGAAAGGGGGGAGGGCTCCTGATGTGAAGAGGGGCTTCTGATGTACAAGAAAGGCTCCTGATGTGAAGGGGTGCTCCTGATGCGAAAGTTGGGAGGGCTCCAGATGTGAAAGGGTTGCTTCTGATGCAGAAGGAGGACTCCTGATTTGAAGAGGGGCTTCTGATGTAAAAGGGGGGCTCCTGATGTGACATTTTACACTGAAGTGCCTCAAGATTTGGCATACTTTTAAAGGGTGCTGTGATTAAATGAAAGGTTGGTAAACGCTGTTCTAGATTTCAGAGATATACGCTTATCCATCCTAATTAATACACAAGGATAAAAACCAAACAAAGAGCGACATCATTCCATAACACATGCGTCGTGTCTTACAACCCTCAACCATTATCATTTCTGTGGATCACAAATTGGGCTGCAATCTGGCGCCCCCTGTAGTCTAAAAAACATAACACAATACTCAGTGAATGTACATTGAATGAACGTCCCTCCGCTGGCAATCAATTGTGTTTACAAACTCTGTTTTGTATTATTTATCTTTTGCCCAACAAACGTTTGTTTTTTTTGTTTTTTTACCCAAGATCCCATTATATATTTTGAGAAGGAAAATGAGCTCACACCCTGGGATCACCTGATATATTTCTTCAATCCACATCCATGAGGACACACTGAACTGACATTAATGACAATACCATTTCTATCCCCTTCTTTGTATGTTATGAGCTTTCCCATAATGCACTCTGCTCCCATTCAAAGACCTTCGCCGGCTGCCATATTCATGCAGTTTCCATAGTGATGCAGATCCAGCATCTCCTCTCCGCTCCCCAAAATGTATCTTGTCAGCTCCAGCTCTAATCTATTGGATGACATAAAGTCCAACATATAATGACATAACCTGCACTCGGTACAATATACAACACAAAGCTCCTCGAGAGACATTCACTAAGACAAAGAAAAGCCGATCCCACAGCAATTCCGTTTCTTATCTCTGCAAAAAGTAATAAGCAGGATATCAAACTACACCGGGATGCTTCAGGTTATATCTATTGCTAGCCATACACCGTAGGATTTTTAAAATCACTTGATTCCCCCCATCCATGATGAAGGAATCTCCCCTAGTCGGTTTATTCTATTCCGACAGCTGGCGTGTGCAGCTGTCAGAATACCTGAGCAGTGACTGCAGCTGATTGGCTGGCAGGCACTGTTCAGATGACACTCACCTGGCTCCTTTACATAGTTACATAGTTAGTCAGGTTGAAAAAAGACACATGTCCATCGAGTCCAACCTATAGAGATATGAAAAAAGAAAAAAAAAAGTTCAATTTGCTCCAACAGGGGAAAAAAAATTCCTTCCTGATCCCATAAGGCAATTGGATATTACCGGGATCAACAATCTCTGATGCTTAATATACCTAAAATAACTAAATATCCAGTAATATTCTGTGCATTTAGGAATACATCCAGATGTTTTTTTTTTCCTTCACTTACCTTCGGTGCGGGAGAGCAGAGGTGGGGGGGTGCAAAATTCAACTTTGCCTGTGTTGGCAAAAAATGCTAGCACCGGCCCTGTGTACAGTACGTGATTTAATCCGCATTTGAAATAGCTTGAAAACCTTTTGACTTTTATATTATTTAATTGTCGATTTTAAAATACATTTTTGCCCAGCCTGGTCATTCTTATACACCGCATTACAGCTCATCGGAACTTGCTGCATAAAACTATGCAGTATACAGGTGAAACTCGAATAATTAGAATATCGTGCAAAGTTCATTTATTTCACTAATGCAACTTAAAAGGTGAAACTAATATATGAGATAGACTCATTACATGCAAAGCAAGATAATTCAAGCCGTGATTTGTCATCATTGTGATGATTATGGCTTACAGCTCATGAAAACCCCAAGAACCCCAAATCCACAACCTCAGAAAATGAGAATATTACATGCAATCAATAAAACAAGGATTGTACATAGAACAATATCGGACCTCTGAAAAGTACAAGCATGCATATGTACTCAGTACTTGGTTTGGGCCCCTTTTGCAGCACTTACTGCAATTACTTTTGCACGATATTCTAATTATTCGAGTTTCACCTGTATGATGGGCTGGTGGGCAGTAGTAAAAGGCGATTCATTCATAGAAAGGAGAATGAATCAGAACAATACCAGATTATGGCCACTAGGTGGAGCTCCGGATCACAGGAAATACACAAGTTAGTAACAGGAGATACAATGTAACAATTCGAGAGACTCTGGAGGGAATTAGCAAATACATGTAACAATTGCTACTACCGGGATCCCTCTAGTTTTACTGGACCAGTGGTGTATCCTGGGTATTGGCGGCGCCATCTGCAGTCATTACAAGCAACCCTCCCTCATTGAATTGGGGCTTTACGGTAAGGAGTGCGGCCAGGCAACTCTACGTTTGTTCCTGTATTCCCGGGTATGGCACATGCCCTGGGTGCCACTTAAAGGAGGGGTTCTGCTCTGTGGGTTAGCAAAAGTTCACTGACCCATGAAGACAGC
>NW_017306273.1:5560630-5569802 GCF_000935625.1 Nanorana parkeri
TCCCAGGTTACTAAGAGTCCGGGGGACATGTGTATGTGGGCGAAGCACCAGCCAGAGCGCCCCAGGTTACTAAGAGCCGGGGGGGACATGTGTATGTGGGCGAAGCACCAGCCAGAGCGCCCCAGGTTACTAAGAGCCGGGGGGGACATGTGTATGTGGGCGAAGCACCAGCCAGAGCGCCCCAGGTTACTAAGAGCCGGGGGGGACATGTGTATGTGGGCGAAGCACCAGCCAGAGCGCCCCAGGTTACTAAGAGCCGGGGGGGACATGTGTATGTGGGCGAAGCACCAGCCAGAGCGCCCCAGGTTACTAAGAGCCGGGGGGGACATGTGTATGTGGGCGAAGCACCAGCCAGAGCGCCCCAGGTTACTAAGAGCCGGGGGGGACATGTGTATGTGGGCGAAGCACCAGCCAGAGCGCCCCAGGTTACTAAGAGCCGGGGGGGACATGTGTATGTGGGCGAAGCACCAGCCAGAGCGCCCCAGGTTACTAAGAGCCGGGGGGGACATGTGTATGTGGGCGAAGCACCAGCCAGAGCGCCCCAGGTTACTAAGAGCCGGGGGGGACATGTGTATGTGGGCGAAGCACCAGCCAGAGCGCCCCAGGTTACTAAGAGCCGGGGGGGACATGTGTATGTGGGCGAAGCACCAGCCAGAGCGCCCCAGGTTACTAAGAGCCGGGGGGGACATGTGTATGTGGGCGAAGCACCAGCCAGAGCGCCCCAGGTTACTAAGAGCCGGGGGGGACATGTGTATGTGGGCGAAGCACCAGCCAGAGCGCCCCAGGTTACTAAGAGCCGGGGGGGACATGTGTATGTGGGCGAAGCACCAGCCAGAGCGCCCCAGGTTACTAAGAGCCGGGGGGGACATGTGTATGTGGGCGAAGCACCAGCCAGAGCGCCCCAGGTTACTAAGAGCCGGGGGGGACATGTGTATGTGGGCGAAGCACCAGCCAGAGCGCCCCAGGTTACTAAGAGCCGGGGGGGACATGTGTATGTGGGCGAAGCACCAGCCAGAGCGCCCCAGGTTACTAAGAGCCGGGGGGGACATGTGTATGTGGGCGAAGCACCAGCCAGAGCGCCCCAGGTTACTAAGAGCCGGGGGGGACATGTGTATGTGGGCGAAGCACCAGCCAGAGCGCCCCAGGTTACTAAGAGCCGGGGGGGACATGTGTATGTGGGCGAAGCACCAGCCAGAGCGTCCCAGGTTACTAAGAGCCGGGGTGGGGGGTTGGACATGTGGGTGAATGGGTGAAGCACCAGCCAGAGTGTCCCAGGTTACTAAGAGCCGGTGGGGGGGACGGGGGACATGTGTATGTGGGCGGAGCACCAGCCAGAGCGTCCCAGGTTACTAAGAGCCGGGGTGGGGGGTTGGACATGTGTATGGACCTTAGACTACTCCCCGCCCAGCTCTTAGCAAACTCGCCCAAATACTCGGCATCGGCACCTATACTCTAGTATGGGTGTATCCCTAAACTGAACGTTTGCTTCCTCCATCACCTCATCCCAACACTGCTATTGCCTTCTGTATCACTTGTCTCTTCCCTTTTAGATTGTAAGCTCTTGGGAGCGGGACCCTCCTGAAGCTGGTCATACACATTAGGATTTTTCTCGTACGGCTCTGCGAGCTGAACAAGAGAAACCTTTTGATTCCCCCGTCCACACTGAACATCATGCATGGTGAATCTCTTGCTGTGCCTATAGTAAGGATGCACCAATACCGTTTTTTTGGTATTGAATATGAGTACCGGTACTTCCGGGAGCACCTGGCCAATCAGGTAGCCGGTCGGCGGGTCATTACCTGCCGCCCGGCTTCCCGATTGGCCGGGAAGCCAGCACCATGTTGTTTGGCCCGATTTATCAGCATTTAGCCGGCTAAACAGCATTGAGCCGGCTTCCCAGCCAATCAGGAAGCCGGGCTCCACTGTCAGAATACCCAAACAGTGACTGAAGCTGATTGGCTCAAGTCACTGTACAGGCAACACAGGGTCACCCATGGATCGGATTTCAGAAGATTCAGCAGGAAACGGCCTAAATGTGATCCATGTACGGCCTGTGTTGTAACTGTACTGTCTCTCTTTATACTGTAGTCCATGGGTGGGCAAGCTCTGGCCCTACAGCTGTGATGGAACTACAAATCCCATGAGGCATTGCAACATTCTGACAGCCACAGACATGACTCCCAGAGACAGAAGCATGATGGGATTTGTAGTGTCTCCACAGCTGGATGGCCGGAGTTTGCCCACCCCTGCTGTAAACTGTTGGCGCTACATAAATCCTGTATTACAATCATCAGGTTTTATTGGTGTGCAGCGCATGCCTTCCTGTCCCGGTGACCCCCTTCCCCTAAGGTCACCAAGACACAGCACAAGGGAAAATTCATGAAGTGTAGTCACAAACAGCGATAAAACCTGACAGAGGTTGTAATTTCGCCTCACTAAAGAAGAATTTGAGCTGAATGACAATGTGGTGATGGCAGACCACAGCTAGGATACAAACGTAATGTACCTTTGGAAACTCTCTCCCCACCAAATATACTGAGTGTTGATGTATATGTGCAATAATATACAATTTTAGCAAATGTCAGCTGGAGCTGATAAGAACCGCCTACTACAGCTAAATAAATCATTAATAATGGGAACATACTGAGAATTCGGGCGGAGCTCAATCTCCCCTCCTCGCTCAGACTACATCGCCCGGCATGCCCCGCGGAGTCCAACTTCCGGGGTGTAGAGCGTTTGGGGCATGCGCAGTCCGGGCGGAGCTCAGCCACGCCTCCTATTCCGGTGATGTGTCGAAAGTGCGAACTTATCGAGTTGTGGGACCGCATGACTTCCGGTTTCCTCAGAACTACGAGGTTTGCACACAAAACATGTTGTGCACGAGCGCCATCCACGGCATTGCCCTATACACTTAGACCGCAGCAATAAAGTAATAAAATGATGTAGGATGACAGTAAGCCAGCACGTTCTTTATCTCCGGTGCCCCACTCAATATGGCCGCCGCTTGAGTGGGGCACCTGAGATAAAGAACGCGCTGGCTTACTGTCATCCTACATCATTTTATTACTTTATTGCTGTGGTCTATGTCTATAGGGCAATGCCGTGGATGGCGCTCGTGCACAACATGTTTTGTGTAAAAACCTCGTAGTTGTGAGGAAACCGGAAGTAATGTGGTCCCACAACTCGATAAGTTCGTAGTTTTGATCGATCACCGGCCCCCCTCGAAGAGTGCCTCCCCCCGGCATGCCCCGCGCGTCTAGAGGACTCCAACTCCCGGCGTGCATTGCGCGCTCTGGGGCATGCGCAGTGCGGGCGGGGCCCGGCTGTTGCGCTAGAAGCAGGAGGTTAGTGCAGGTGAGCCTGCTTGTTGATGTGATCGGGTTTCCGCCACCTGTTGTCGTCGGTCCGGGAGGGCGATTGCCGGAGGCCGGTGATTTCTGAGGGCGGCCCTCAGGGCTTAGAAGATTTGTCCCTCTGGTGCTCAGGTCTGCCCAGCAAGCACAATGTCAGCTCAGTTTGTCTGCTTTACAGACTTCAGCGTTAGGGGGTTATTTATAAAGCAGCGAATCTGACATTCAGCAAACATTTTCTGCGGGTGAATCTTCCAGGTCCAAGTGTTTTAAAAGACAGTGATTGATTCTCCACCAGAGAATGTTTGGTGAAAGTCACATTCACTGCTTTATTAATAGACCCCCTCAGTGCCCACTATTGATTGCCTGGGTATTGGAGATCCCTATGTGAAGTATTGGAGTAATAATATAATTTCATATACAATGTTGTGTGACGTCCTCAGCCAATCAGGAGACAAGTGTCCCCGGAAATTGTTTGTAAACAATGTGTGGTTGTGGTTTCCTTTATATGTCATTGTGTAGCTTGTATGTCTAGTGTGGTGTCTGTGTTTTATTTTGGTGTATTGTGTGTAATTGTATTGCTGTTTTTGTGGCTATTTATGTGCTTTGTTCTTCTGCTGCTGAATGTGTTCTATCATTACTGAATTCTGTTTTTGTGGTTATTAATTTGCCATGGGGGCGAGGGTGACATTATCTTCCGAGTCAGTAGACACGTGGCGACATCACCGGTGGGGTCAGTAGACACGTGGCGACATCACCGGTGGGGTCAGTAGACACGGGGCGACATCACCGGTGGGGTCAGTAGACACGGGGCGACATCACCGGTGGGGTCAGTAGACACGGGGCGACATCACCGGTGGGGTCACTAGACACGGGGCAACATCACCGATGGGGTCACTACCCAAGAGGCGACATCACCCGGGAGGTCACTAGACACAGGCTGACATCATGCACGGGGTCACTAAGCGTGGGACTGATCTCCCCCGCAAGATCATTAGACACAGGAAGACCTTACCCACGAGGTCACTAGACATGGGACAACCTCGCCCGCAGGGTCACTAGACACGGGTCGATCTCGCCCGTGGGGGTCACTAGATCATGCCTCTGGCTCTGGGAGTCATGCCTGTTTTTGTCAGTCTTGCAATGCCTCATGGGACTTGTAGTTCCACAACAGCTGGAGGGCCGAGGTTGCCTACCCCTGCTCTAATGCTTCCCTTATTCCTTTCCTCTGTCTCCAGGCCCAGGGGTGTGCGAGCTTCCCCCATGATGATATCTTGTGGGCCTCTAGTTCTCCTTTCCCCCTTCAGCTGATAGTCAAGCAACAGATGTGGTACAGAGGTGGAAAATGGCCGACAGCTTAAAAATCTTTCTCCAGGACCTGGTCCGGGTAAGACAACTGTATGTTGAAGATAAGATTTAAAGCTGAACTCCGGGCTCAAAAACCCTCATTGGAATCTATTCCTCAATAGTCACAAAGGGTATAAATCCGCTTCGTGTGCACCAAATGCCTTTGCAAATACACATATTGCCCTGCAAACGTTGCAGTGACATCATCACTGTGCTGTTCATAATCCTGTGCAGAGAGCAGAGCTGTGGGAGGGACACAGCAGGCCCCACCCACTACATGAAACTACAGGAGGGGGCGGAGACAAAACCAGTCACCCTGCACAAGGAGAGAGAGCAGCAGTGAGCGGTCTTTATTACAGGAACGGGGTGGAGACAAGACCAGTCGCCCTGCACAAGGAGAGAGAGCAGCATTGACCGGTCTTTATTATAGGAGGGGGCGGAGACAAGACCAGTCGCCCTGCACAAGGAGAGAGAGCAGCATTGACCGGTCTTTATTATAGGAGGGGGCGGAGACAAGACCAGTCACCCTGCACAAGGAGAGAGAGAGTAGCAGCAGTGAGCGGTCTTTATTACAGGAGGGGGCAGTGACAAAACTAGTCACCCTGCACAAGAAGAGAGAGAAGCATTGACCGGTCTTTATTACAGGAGGGGGTGGAGACAAGACCAGTCACCCTGCACAAGGAGAGAGAGAGAGAGTAGCAGTGCGCGGTCTTTATTACAGGAAGCTCCAAGTCTCACACGGGATTACTGCACAGATCTGGAAGAAATACACAAAGCTCACCCAGATTCAGGAAGAATACACTTGTATGTGGACAATATTTGCTGATCCCGGAGTTCATCTTTATATGTGAATACGTTACTGAGCTGTTAATACATCTGTACAGGATGAGCTAGTTACACGAGTATGGGCAGCTGTAGTCATCCATAATTTTAGGTGAAGTCGGCTGCCACGTTACTGTTAGTTCACTCTCGGCTCTCTGACGTTCTCCCCGAGTTTATTGCCTAGTCACTGTGGAATAATTCACCCTAAAATACCTTCAAACTCCTTTTACATGCTAGTCATGTGATCTCCAATAAGTGGCTCAGGAGCCACATGTGGCCTCTCATCAGCTCAGCTGTGATTCCCCTGCAGCTTCTCAGGTTGGAATGTCCATCATGACCCAAATCCTTTACATTTTGTATAGTTTCCAAAACCATGACACCGGTGAGTGTAAAGTGTTACCCCTGAAAACTGTTATTCCATAAGGCCTTGTTCACACCAAGCGCAGAGCAGTTGCAGACCGGATCAAAACTGCGTCCAATGTATTCCAATGGTATTTTTTGCTGCAGTTCACACCGCAGCGTTCAGTTCTAGAGCAGGTCCAGAGCAGGTGAAAAAACTGCAGCAAGCCCTATTTTACCTGCTCTGGATCTGCAAACGCATCAAAAACGCATGCAAATGCCTGGAACGCACTGAAAGGCCTTTTTAAACTTTAAAAAAAAAAACACTTTTTTTTTTTAGCCAAAAACGCATCAAAAACGCATCTAAAAGACTAGCGTGCGTGTGCAGAAACCTGACCGGATCTGCTCTGCATTTGGTGTGAACAAGGCCTTAACGTGTGTGCGACTCAGTGTAGGTGTGTGTAGCAGTTGTGGACTGTTTGCATAGAGATAACTGCCAGTCCCTCTAAAGGGGCTTTTATCCACCTTCGTGCCGCAGCTATTTAAAAGATGTTAAAATCTGAATTTTTGTGGAGAGAAAATTATTTGAAACCCCCCAAACAATTAAATATCTTCTGAAAGCAGAGGCTTAGGTAAGATAACCAAGCAAAAAAAAAAAAGGTATCTGAATTTTTGTCGCACAATATTTGCACATTTCTATCAAATTTATGGTTTAAAAAACCACTAAAATGAATTTCAGCGCACACAAACGCAATATAATACCGCATTTTTTAGTAAAAAATAAAAGATTGGGGTTACTGGGAATAGATACCAAAACATGACAAACGTTAAAATTGTGGGCTCCCGTGCAATGGTGAACACTATGGTACTCAAAATTGCCCATCGGTGACATTTTAAAGCCTTTTCCAGGGCCATTGTTCGCTGGTACTTTAAGAATTATTGCTCTCACTTTGTGATACCCCATGCGTTGTGAAATCGCCATTTATGTACATGCGCGTATCTTATGCGCGTGCATTTTTTCACATGGAGAGGGTGGCGGGGGTTGGTTTTAAGTTAGTTACAATTCGTATTTATTTATTTTTATTTTTTTACTTTTTAACACACTTTTATTTATTTTATTTGTTCTACTTTTATTGCTACCACAAAGGGGCTAACAAGCCTCTATGCTAGGGGTAGTCAAACTCCGGCACTCCAGCTGCGGTGAAATTACAAATCCAAAGATTCATCTCTCTCCCGGAGTCATGTCTGTGAGAATCTTGCAATGCCTCATGGGATTTGTAGTTCTACCCCAGCTGGAGGGCCAGAGTTTGGCTACACCTGCTCTATGTGATAGCATTTGGAGGTGACAGGTTCTCTTTATGGGCCACATTAGGGGTCTACAAAAGAAAAAGGGGTCCCACCCTAGTGCAGATGATTTTTTATTTTTAAAAAGAGACAAGATTGGAGTGCAAGGGTACTCACAAAGGTCCCTCTTTTAGCTGAGCACATCCCACTCGCGCACGCTTCTTTTTTTATTGGCTTATTCCCTGACTTAATGGGATGACGAGGAGGTTGAGGGCAAGTTCTGAAGAAGGGGGCGTGACCCCGGAAACGCGTCAACGACGCCACAATCCAGTGACACACAGGCTGATTGCAGTCCTGAAACCGATGTATCTTCGAAACTACCTATACATGCTGTCTTTTGACCTACCATTGTGAGTACCCTTGCACTCCAATCTTGTGTCTTTTTAAAAATAAAAAATCATCTGCACTAGGGTGGGCGCCCTTCTTTTTCTTTTGTTTTCCAGTCTTACAGTTCCCCGACTGAAGTGGGGCAGCACCCCTAGCTATCCTGCATACACACTCCTCAGTATCAGGATCCGTTCACAGCGCTTTGGCTACAATTGACATTAGGGGTCTATTAGACCCCTGATGTCTCTCCTGCCCTCTAAATAACATTCCCTGTGCTTGATCCTTGTGTAAGCGGAACTTCAGCCGGCTTCTGACAGCTCTAAAACAGGAAGCGCGGAGAGCACAGCTCTTCCTGATTCATTCATCACAGGCAGATTGGGGGAAAAGACGTTTCCCAGTACTCCCCTGCTCTCCACCCTGAAACTGTTTACTGTGGGCATGGGAACCCAAAAAAAAACCCCCGTGGGGGTTGCAGGTTGGGCACCACATTTGCAGGCTGTAGTACTGAACAAACATCACCCCCTGAATAGAACAATACCAAGATCGTGACTGCAGTAGGTCTTCGATTTGCTCTCTTGTGTCTAGGATCTGGGAACCCTTTTTCCATGTGCAGGGGAATTATTCCCAAACACACCCAATGTCGGCTTTATCCTGCCCCTCTCATGCAGAACGCCTGATCTATGAAAGTGTCAGTGCTGAGATGTTTTTCCCAGCTGCCAATCAGATTCAGACCTGCTTTGGAAGCTTGAATGTGATTGGTGATACAGCCAACAGAGTGCGGGGTCCTTACACAACACAAGGGGAAGCAGGCACACCCGTCCCGCCATGTGAGGAGCTCTGTGGAATTTGGCTGCAGTGCATTACAGAGAGATTATGGTAAATGGAGCGGAGCTTCTAACTTCACCACCGTTCTAACATTTGATCAATGATCCATTTAACGTGCAAATGAACTTTTTAAGGATTTTTTTTATTTTGTGTTCTTATATTCAGGCTTTCCATCCCTCGCATCTTTCATTTAAGGAGCCGTGCCTAATGGCCGTGGACATGAATAATAAAAGATGTTTTATGTTGTGCAGGGTATTAAAGATTCCATTTGGGGAATTTGCACAATCTCGAAGCTCGATGCCCGGATCCAGCAGAGAAGAGAGGAGCAGAGGAAGAGGCGGGCGAGCAGCGCCCTGGCCCAGCGGAGAGCTCAGAGCGAAGAGAAGAAGCCGGAGAAGTGAGTAGCTCTGATCCATGGTCACTGTCTCTCCCAAGATAAATCATTCTCCTCAGGGTGACTTCCTAGAATCTCTGTCAGTACATGCTGTACTCATACTGTATATCAACTTCTGTATTGCAGCTTTCCAAAACTAGGCTTTCTTTTTTTTCTTTAATGTGTATAACATAAAGTGGAACTCCAGGGATGGCCTTTGATGGATTTTTACATTGGTCAGCTTGACTTGCTGTAAGTATTTAAGGAGAACTATGGGGTTAAGGCTTTTCACAAACTAGCGTCCTCTCGTCACAATAGGCTCAGTATACCGCGAGCTACAGCGGTATACTGAGACGCCGGAGCGGATCCCGACATCGATGTCGAGATCCGCCCAGCTGCGTGAGTGACAGCTGGCTCTGCCTATCTAGAGGCAGAGCCAGCTGTA
>NW_017306273.1:5569873-5576215 GCF_000935625.1 Nanorana parkeri
CGGGTATCCAGATAGGCAGAGCCAGCTGTCAATCACACAGCTGTGTGGATCTCGAGAGTAAGGTCAGGATCCGTCCCGGCTGCGGCGGTCTCAGTATACTGAGCTTTGGGTCACCGAAGGACGCTAGTATATGTCCTCCCGTGACCCTTAGGAGAACTATGGGGGAAAACACTTACCCCATAGTTCTCCTTTTAATTTGAGCCAAGCTGAACCAATGTGAATATTCATCAAGGATCATTCCTAAAGATATACTTTACATTTGAGCTGTACTCCAAAAAAAAAAAACTTACAATGAAAATCCTTAATAAAACATATTTTCTGGAAATAGTGCTGCACACATGTGGGTTTCCCGTTTGCAGTAGGAGCTTCTTCACCGTCATTAATGTAAAGGTAGTTCCAGCTGGCACTGCGCAGGCACCAAGATATGTCTTGGATGGGCCCAGGAAGGCTGAAGAGAGGCCGCCCCCCGGCTTTGACGCTTTCACAAAGATGGATTCAAAGTAAAAGAATGTGCTTTCATGCCCAATATGTGCCTCTGGAACCTCTGTGCTCAGCAGGGGCTCCTGTCAGCCCTTGTCGTCCAAACAAGTTGCAATGACTGGCAGAGGGACAGGAATTCCCGTTTGTGTGCTGTTTAGTGCAAAGAGGACCCCAGGGTCATGGATTGGCTTGCTGCAGCAGGGAAATGCACAGATGAAATTGCAGCTGGAGAGTAGGTATTGGTAGACTTGGGTCATTGGCATGGAATGTCCCTCAGCGTCCTCATGTCTTATACACGGTGTATAGGGTGTGATGACTCATGGGACCTTAGACGGCTGCAGCTGATGGGGTGAGAGGCTCTAGGGACCAGTCTAAGAGCAAGTCAGCTCCAAGGATCCGTCGAATATAACTTGTTAAGAAAATGTTTTCCCCTTTATTTCTGCTTTAGGATTTACTGTAATAACCGATTACAAAGATTTTCTTTTACCTCCTCAGTGAACCGCGCATTGTCACCCGAATATTTCAGTGTTGTGCCTGGAATGGTGGCGTGTTCTGGGTAGGTAGATCTTTTCTTTATAGATGTTCAGTTTCCTCTTCTGTTATAGTGAATATGCAGTTTGGTGATTGGACTGTGTGATGTAGAGTGGGCATTGACTTCTTGGAATTTTTTTTTGCAGTTGAGTCTGTTTTTGTTCTACCGAATGTTCATCCCGTTGCTGCAGTCTCTCACTGCGCGCATCATTGGTAAGTTCCATTGACACTTTTCCTTAAGATTAATTTCGGCTTCATTTAAAGCCCAATTCCTGGGAGATGAAAAGTTGCAGTGTGGCTGCCCTTGCACTGCCCTCAGTTCCTGAACAAGAACCGTCATGGCAGTATCACCAGGGTTTTGTTTTTTTAATAAAGGTTGGTTATTTAAAACCATTTTTAAAATGACATTAACCGCTTGAAGACCAGGTGTTTAGACCCCCTTCCTGGCCAGGCCATTTTTCTGTGTTCAGCGCTGCAGTACTTTGGCTGACGTTTATTCCGTCATGCAACGCTGTACTGAAATTAATTTTATACCATTTTTTTGGGGACAGATAGAGCTTTCTTTTGGTGGTATTTAATCACCACTGGGGTTTTTATTTTTTACTATAATTAGGAAAAATTACTGAAAATGTTGAAAAAGGTTATTTTTTTACTACATTATGTTAGGAAACATTTAATATTACCCAGTTTTTTTGTAAAAGATAAAAGACGGGGTCACGTCGGGTAAATAGACACCAAAAATGTCAAGCTTTAAACTTGCGCGCACCCGCGACATCGCAGAAAACTACCATACCCAAAATTGCCTCTAGACGACGCTTTGAAAGCTTTTACCGCTCATCAGTTTAGTGTTATCAGTGATTGATGGCCCTAAAATGATTGCTCTCACTGCGACGTTCGCGGCGATATGTAACATGTGCGGCGCAATGTGCGCAATCGCCGTTATCGCAGGTATGCTCCCCAACGCATGTTTGCATGCGTGTATGTATGGGTGGGGACCTAGGACCCCCCAAAAGAAGCTGATGAAGCAGAGATCTGCTCCATCAGCTTCTTTCCAGCTTCTGAAGCTGGAGAGTGACACAAGAATGCGGAAGTGATGTAATATACATCACTTCCGCATTCTGACAGCGGAGAGGGGACCGGAGGGAGCTCGTGTACCAATCTCCCTCTGATTCCCTCTATAGCCGGCGGATCGCGTGTATGTGAACAGGCATCGCTGCCTGTTTTTTTTAAAGGCGCCTGCTCAGATCTAGAGAGCTCCCGGCCGGCCGTTTTTCTACAACGGCCGGCCCGGAGGTAGTTGAACATGTTACAGTCTATATAGGTTTTTAGTGATTGGGTTTAGATGATGCATATGCATAGGAGCCACGTTAGAGCAGCGGTGGTCAACCTTTTGGACCTCATGGACCACTAAATTCATAATTTTAAATCCCGCAGACCACTAATATGATTTAGGCTGATCCCACCGCTTTACTCCACCACCTCACTCTGGTTATGACAAGCGAGTGCTCACCTAGCCACAGGTGAGTACATTACTATTGTTTCTGACAAACCTTGCTCCACCACATTTATTGCGCCAGGTAGTGGCACTTCAGTCTTCCAATTTTGTTTCTTCCCGGAACCTCCATGCTGCTTCAATGACTGCCCAGCCTGCACGGCATCAGAGGGGCCCAGGGACCACCAAAATGTTCTCGCGGACCACCAGTGGTCCACGGACCACTGGTTGGCAACCGCTGCGTTAGAGGATATCAGTGTCTCTGTACTCGGGGCTCGTATGGTCTATGGCTACTCATATGTTTATGGTAGGGTCATGGATTGTCTGCTGACTACACAAGATCATATACTCCTTAGCAGTTTGGAGGGTCCTGATTATATTGTGTCTTTGCAGGTGATCCATCCTTGCATGGAGATGTCTGGTCCTGGTTGGAATTCATCCTCACATCGGTGTTTAGTGCCCTCTGGGTTCTGCCACTCTTTGTCCTAAGTAAAGTGGTGAACGCCATCTGGTTTCAGGTGGGTGTCCTAATCAGAGTGCAATATTTCCTCCTGAAATCTTAGATCTTTGTGCCATATTTTAATTCCGCAATCTTAGAATAGGCCCAATTACAGATGCTGCTCACATGAAATTCATGGTGTGTTTTTTTGTCTCACAGGACATAGCGGATTTGGCCTTCGAGATGTCCGGCAGAAAAGCACAGTCTTTCCCCAGCGTCAGTAAAATTATTGCCGACATGTTGTTTAATCTCCTGCTCCAGGCTCTCTTCCTTATCCAGGTATTCTTGTTTGTATTCGATCACCCGGGGAAAAAAAATAATTTACCTTTGCCCTGGCCTAAAGCACTTTAAGGCCTTGTTCACACCAAGCGCGGAGCAGGTGCAGAGCAGTTGTAGACCGGAGCAAAACTGCGTCCAATGTATTCCAATGGTATTTTTTGCTCCAGTTCACATCGCAGCGTGCAGTTCCAGAGCAGGTGAAAAAACTGCAGCGGGCCCTATTTAACCTGCTCTGGAACTGCAAACGCATCAAAAACGCATGCAAATGCCTGGAACGCACTGAAAGCCCATGTTAAACTAAAAAAAAAAATATTTTTTAACCAAAAACGGTCCGGAACGCATCAAAAACGCGGCACAACCCTGAGCGGATCTGCTCTGCATTTGGTGTGCAGATGATGTCATCATACCTTCCTGCAGAGCTGGGATCTTTAAATTCCATGAGAATGTACCGCAGCCGATTGCAAGAGTGCGTCCTATCAGGATGGCAAGTGCTCAGCTATTTCAGGGGGCCACGGTGACATCACTTGTGCCTCTCGGAAGCATCACAGGTCGGAGGAAAAAACAAAATCAGAGGGGAGACTTGTGCTACTATGTCCGTCAAGGGACCAACCCCGAGTTTACACAGCTTGCCCTCAACATGGGTTCCCTCTAACTTGCATTTTGATCTTTCCACATCTAACATTCATGTGAACATCTCCTCTTAGAGAAACACAGCATTCAGAATACTTCAGACAGAAATCCTGTACTAGTGTAAATAAAGGAGATTCCCAGGGAAATGAGACCCACGTCTGTTCAGAACCTCTCCATGTTGTAACAGCAGCCCATATAACCTGGCGTATGTAAACCCCAATCATGTACTTCTGTTATTTGCTACTTTTTGTGGTCTGTTAAATATACTATTGAAAGTGTTCTGTTTTATCTGTTAAATACAAATAATACCTGTTGGTCAGGTCAGAAATTCAGAACGGTCCTGTTCACACTCCCTGTGTTAACTCAAGGGGTCTAATTAGCTCCCCCAGTTTGCATCTATTCACACAATAACTAGTGTAGACCAGAGCTGTAGAGGTGGAAGAGTGGGAAGGTTTAGAAGAATACTTAACCAAAGACAACTGGGTGGGGCTGACACCATTCAGTCTTCAACAATGTTGTTTGTTGTAAGCCCACAACAGGGGTTCATTTCTGGCTGATCATCAGGTATTCCTCTGTACTTGCAAGGTCTGCAAGTACAGGTGTGCTGCAAATGTACCGCATATGCATACCTAGACACAAATAGTTGGGTTGCCATTGCTGACCACCTTCTGCAAATGCTAGTTTTTTGGCTGGCTGTGGTTTCAGTATGTTCTAAGTTACTGACCTTGAAGAATATTTCCCTCTTCCTATATGTTCATGTTCAAATATAGATTCCTTCCTAATATGCACAGAGAAGTGGGGTACATTGGTACAGTGAAGGTTTTCCCTAAAGTCTAAAATGTGGGTGGGCTTAACACATTTGTTCTCTTTTGCAGAGGTTTGGGGGTCTGTTGTGGCATCTAACATCACGGTCCTATAAATCCCCTCCTGTCTTTGCACCTCTTGTAGGGCATGTTCGTCAGCCTGTTCCCGATCGATGTGATTGGACAGCTCATCAGTCTTCTCCACATGTCTCTGCTCTACTCCTTATACTGTTTTGAGTATCGATGGTTCAATAAAGGTAATTTCTACACCTTTTGGTATAGAAAAAGAGGCCAAATTTGATTCGTTTTCAATTCCTTGTGATTACCCTTTTGATATACCTACTGTAGGAATTGAGATGCACCAACGGTTATCCAATATCGAACGCAACTGGCCCTATTACTTTGGATTCGGTTTACCCCTGGCCTCTTTAACAGCAATGCAGTCATCTTATATCATCAGGTAAGTCATTCCTCAAATAGCAATTGTACGTATTAATATAAACTTTGTATCTAGCAGCCACCCTCCCTCTTAATCCAGTTGTCATTCATAACCCAGACCTCCGATGCACTTTTCCTGCTGTCATGACCTGTCTGTCTCTGGGCAGTGTTTGTGTGCATTCTGGCTGTGGCTGCTCAGCCAGCAAGGCCAAAATGGCCTTCAGGTCTCTTGCTTTGTGCTTATACTTAGGATAATCATTAATGTCTATGGCTGTACATTGCTCCTCTGCATCCACTTTACAGGGCCACACTGCTGTGGAGTAGATAAATGCTGCTGGCCAAGAGCAAGGGATAGTACCTTAGTTTGCTTCTAGTTTCTATTCTGCAATTGGCAGTGTTAATTAGAGGGAATCCAGATACAAAATATATATTGCAGAGGGGTTGCCAAAAAGCAGACCTTCTTCTGTTTGGCGTGGAAGGTCCACTTAAGTAGGAAGATAATTCTGATAGATTCTGAGTGATTTAAAAGCTTGCCTCGCTAATGGATTACTTTTCAAGCTGTATGATATGTAATAATGCCTTGCTTCTGGGGATATCGGAATACACTTTAGTATACTGCAAATAGTTAGACTTGATAGAAATCCAAACTAGGTGTTCCAGAATGATAGCCATGTACTGCTCCAGCAATAGTAGTCATTCTCCACAACATTATGATGATCACATATTGATATTTGAGCCCCATTTATTTTTGAAGGAAAGCCAGCCGTGCAGCCTTGCTTAGGATTTGTTTTTTGCCCAATGACTGAAACTGTCTTGTTCTCTTGCAGTGGCTGTCTATTCTCCATCCTCTTCCCGCTCTTCATCATCAGCGCTAATGAAGCAAAAACACCCAGCAAAGCTTAGTAAGTGTTCAGTTCTCACATACATAGATGGGAGGGCACCAGAAGTCTTTTAGTTTTGTATGTCTTCCTCAGACTGTAGTCTGAAATATTATGACCTCAGTTTTGGTTAGGTTGAATTGTAAGGAGTGCGACATCCATACTGACATGTCGGTTAGTAGTTTAAAGATGTGCAAGGGCATTGCAGAGGTGGCCTAAGGAGTAGAGAGATAAATTAAGGTGTCAGCAAAGAGATCGCCTCCCATGACTTTTAACACCATCAGCTGTCCAATGTAGGAGCTGTAGATGAAA
>NW_017306273.1:5576266-5582536 GCF_000935625.1 Nanorana parkeri
AAGTAGCACTTGTATATTTAAGAGGAGAAGCAGGAAAGAGCAGATGTTGGAGGCAAAGGGAGTGAACATGCCAAGGAGGAGCAGGTGGTCAACTGTAGCAAAGGCAGCAGAAAGGTCTGATAGTATGAGTACAGAGTAGTAGTCATTGGCTTTAGCAGTTAGTAAGTGTAACGAGCCCCTGCTCGCTCGGTTCCACTCTCCCGGAACTCCTCAGATTTCGGACCGCGACGTCTGATTTCTCGGTCGTCCGATAATTCGGGATTCGAACTACAGCTACGTGCCGTTCGTATCCAGTGGTGATAGCTCAGAACAAACACCAGGCAGGCTGTATGTAAGTTCAAACAGTAATCTCCTTTATTGGATGCACACACACTTTTATAAACAACAGTTTGAAGGTGGCCCAACCGACCACCTTCCTATTGGTCAACTGCAAAGTATCCTCTAGTCCTCACTTGGGTCCTTTTGGCCATGCAAATGAGGACTTGAAACAGGGTCAGCAGGGATTGGTCCGATAGCTTGAATGGGAGGGCTGATATGTGTACCATTGTCATTAACATTGGGTTTCCAGAGCCGGTATTGAATTATGAAATTGGACGGCTGTAGGGCCAGGCTCCCCTGCAACAGCCGTCCATGGGCCCCGGACACCCAGTTCAACCCACAAGGGGGGGTCTCTATAGTCCTAGGTCCATAGTCTCTAGGAAGGAGGCTAGCCCTCAGGCTCCTCCAGCAGCCCCAGTGACGGTTCAGTCCGTCACAGTAAGTCATTAGTGAGTTTTAGAAGGGCAGTTTGAGTGGAATGTTGAGGGCTGAAGCCAAACTGTAAGGGTTGATATCAGTGAAGGCAGCAGCTCAGACAGTTGTAGACTAAACATTGTAGAAGTTTGGAAGTCAGCATTGTATCTTGCAGCATGCTGAGGCTATCAAAAAAGTAAACCCCCACCATAATCATTGCCCATATGATAAGGCTTTACTTGCCAGCAGATATTTTCCTTCCAGTAAGATCAGCCTGCTTCGTAGCCTTGAGTCACCCTGAGTCCATCTATAATACTGGACTGTGAGTTACAAGGACCGAAATTATGGTGCACATTTGTTGGCCTCAGCTTGCTTTGCTTTATGCTGCTGATTTGCTACCTGAATTTTACTATTACTATCTGGAAACAACTATAACGGATACAGGATCAATAAAACTACGTCAGGTCCAGCTTGTACACTTCAAACTGGCTTATAATATGATACTTTGAACGGTTACACAGATGGCGGGTAGCTGCATTTGAACGGTTATACAGATGACTGTATATCAAAGCGTGCCACCATGCCATCTGTGCAACCCATAAGAGTATATTATTGAGGCTGCATGTAGGGTTTAAAATAACAATTGTATTGCTCAAACTGAACTGGATAATTATTGGCTGAGAAAAAAAAAATGTATGATCCTGCTGGATACATATTCCTTTATATGAAAGTTAGATTACCAGTTATTTATATTGAGAACTTGCTTTATACAGATACCCACTAGGTAAAGTGAACCGTGCCTTGTCTAAGCAACAGGATCACTTAAATGTGCCCCCCAAGTTTCATATAACCTTTACTTTACCTCTACTTAAAACAGCTGCTTATAGTGAAAATAAATCTACAGCCCTATGTAAGCTCTAAGTTGCTATAATTGAAGCTTACACAGGGCAGAGAGGACTCTCCCCATATGGCACGCTCCATAGGAGAGCACTGATGATAGTGATTGGCTCAGCACTGTCACATGGAGCAAGTAGCATGCTTCACCATACCTGGAAGTGCTGTGTTTCCCCGCAGACACTGTCTTATATTTTTTTGGCTCAAAAAAAACCACTAGGTCTTATTTTCGGGGTAGGTCTTAATTTTTTTTTTTATGTACAACAATCTAAAGTTAACGCAAATCCAAATTATATCATCCAAAAGTTAAGAATAGGATGATCGGGGGTGCTGTACCTTTCCAAGAGCAATTTGGTAACCAATCGCTGGCCAGAATGAGCGAAAAGCACTTTCACTATTGATTCCTCACAGGCGGAGTGCATTTGGTATTACTCCGCCAGTGACAGGAGCCGGCGTTATAGAGGAGGCATCGGCTTATGCGGATCTGCTCCATGCGCTGCCGCCTCGCTTCCTCTAGCGCTGGCTTCATTGGCACCTCTGATTCTCTCCCGCGGCTCTTCAAGTTCCCCCTTATGCCACAACCGGCCCTGGGAATGGTCACAACTAGGTCTTATTTTCGGGGTAGGTCTTATTTTCAGGGAAACGGGGTATCATGTATTTTCTTTGATGCCAGCGGCTAAACGGTGTGCCAGGGGAACAAAATATAGATGCATGTATGTTGCTGGGTAGGGGAGTGCATTAAAGCATTGTATTTAAATCTGTATGGTGAGGGTGACGAGTAGATACTGCTGAGTCTTTCCTCTTAGCACAAGTTGTAAGATTAGAACAGCAGGTAGGAGGAAGCGGGAGAGCAGGAATACATAGATGACATAGGCAACATCACAGAAAGGTTTTATAGTCTGATTTAATCTGTCACTTATTCTGTTCACAGTCACTTCCAACTTCGCCTCTTCTCGCTGGTGGTCTTCCTCAGCAACCGGCTTTTTCACAAGACCGTCTACCTGCAGTCCACAGCCGGTACCTCCACCAGCCCACACCCGTCACCTGCCAAACACAAGTCCACACTAGGGCACTGAATCACATGTGTAGGGGCGACGGGTGGGAAGGGAGTCCGTCCCCAGCGGCCATGTTTTTAACTCTTACTGACAGACGGGCGCTGTGCCACATTGGTTAATTTTGTTTGGTATTTTTTTGTTTCCTCCCTTGTTGCTGAGCCCTTCAGTCCGTTGTAATTTTCAGAAAATCATGTGTGTGTCGTACTAGTGCAGCAAACGCCGTCATCGGATCACCCACTTTTTACACTTTGTAGTTTGAAAACTTTCCACAACGCTGGCAAATAAACCTTGCGCATTGAAGAAGAAAAAAAACTAGCGGCTGACGGGGGAGTGCTGCTCCGTGGAGGCCAGTTAGCGCATAGTCAACATTTTTCCTGTTTGATGATAGCACACGAATACAGTTAAAGACTCCGATAGAAGCGTCCAGCTCAAGGGTGGAGATCGAGTGGATCCCGTTTTGATGAGCTTCATAATTTGTGCCAGGTCGGAAGTCTTTTTTTTGTGGGTTTCCAAGAGTTACTGAGCACTAGGGCATCAGCACTCAGGGATGGAGGGGTTAATTACTCTTTTTATTTTTAATACCTTTTAATGTTAATTATTTGTGTCTAATTGAGCTATGAACAGAATAGATCTTTGTCTGACTTTGACCATTTTTGTGATTTAAAAAAAAAAAAAAAAAAAAGCAGAAAATGAACAATTTCTATGTGACTGATTGTGTCCTGCGTGCGATGAGTATTAGGAGGGATTTTTCGTGGATGGCGTCTTTCAACATGTTTTGCAGTATTTCCTAATTGAGATTTTTAACTCTTCGTTAGTTTACAGTGCTCTCTAATCTGCTCTAATTTTGTCAATGGGAAGTCATGTGAAAGAATTCTTGAGTTTAAAGAGGTGCAGGGAGGAAGAGGTTGGTTGTAATGATTGTTGGGTAGGGCTCTGTAATGCCTGGTGCAATAACAAAGACATGAAGAAATATATAGTCCCCGCCATAACACCCTGGGGTGAGGCCTTTCTTATCCCCAGGTTGTACTGTTTTCTCTACTGCGGGAGTGGGCAAACTTTGGCCCTCCAGCTGTGCTATAACTACAAATCCCAATATGCCTCTACCTCTGGGAGTCATGCCTGTAACTGTCTTGTAGTTCCACAACAGCTGGAGGGCTGGAGTTTGCTCACCCCTGCTCTACTATGTACTGGAAGCGGGTCTGTGTTGTGGAGGTACTCGTAGCGACAGGCCTGCTAGGTTAAAGCTGAACTCCGAGCAAAACAAATATTGTCTAAATACAAGAGCTATGTGTATTTTTAATTGAATCTTGGTCTCCTTTGTGTATTTCTTCCAGATTTGTGCAATCATCCCGTATGAAACTTCTGCACTTTTATAGGAGCCTCCTCCTGTAATAAAGACCGGTCACTGCAGCTCTCTCTCCTTGTGCAGGGTGACTGGTCTTGTCTCCACCCCCTCCTGTAATATAGACCGGTCACTGCTGCTCAGTCTTTGTGTAGAGTGACTGGTCTGGTCTCCGCCCCCTCCTGTAATATAGGCCGGTCATTGCTGCTCTCTCTTGTGCAGGGTGACTGGTCTGGTCTCCGCCCCCTCCTGTAATATAGGCCGGTCATTGCTGCTCTCTTTATGCAAGGTGACTGGTCTTGTCTCCGCCCCCTCCTGTAGTTTTCTACAGACAGCCTGCAGTGGGAGGAACCTGCTGGGTCCCTCCCACAGCTCTTCTGTCTGAATTGCCTACATGCAGCCACGTCACTGCTGCTATTACAAGGTAATATCTGTGTTACCAAAGGCAATTGGTACACGCAAAGTGGGTTTATATCCTTTTTTGTATTGAAGATTGTATTAAAATGGAAGTTTTTGTGCTCAGACTTGAGCTTTTACTTTTCAGAGGGCAGCAGGTGAACCACTCACCCCGTTTTAAACTAAAAATCCTGCCGTGTACCTTCTGCTAGTAATGTTAGTTTTCCCGCTGACTCCTGGCTTGCTGATACAATGGCTTCAACACTTTGAAACGCTGACCTTTTTTTTTTTTTTTTTTAGGATACAGATAAGGCGTTGTGACCTCCCTTTTGCTGCAATCTTTTTCTGGGTCTGTGAATCACAGTATTGAAGTAAGAGGGGCAGGTCGTCCAGACAAATTGCCTTTTCAAAAGTAGATCAGGCAGAGAAACTTCCATATTTTGTTCACAGTGGGTGTCCTGGTGGTATGGTGTGGCCACAAGGGGGAAACGAACAAATCAGCATTCCTACTGGCAGCGGTTGATGATTCTGATTCCTACGCCTGCTGTTCACATACTTCTTGATGCTTGGGCTTCCTACACCCTCTGATGGGTATGGGAGAAAGTCTTTGCAGCCCCATATCCTTACACTTAAAGCATCAAGTAATTAAACAGTGCCTAGGCAAGGGTGACATCATCCTCCTTTCAGTGAGGTCCTAGGGAATGTTGTGGAGCCCATATCTTGCTGAGAAGATGACCCCAGCGCTGTGCCGCATCCCCTTCACATGAGATTTTGAGCGGTCAGCATGCTCCCAGGATCTTGATGGCTGTACACCCCTTGTACTATGGAACCTGGAGGAAAGGTGAGCATATCATCTAACACGGCATTTCTCAACCTTTTTTGAGTCGCAGCACCCTTTAAAAGTATGCTCTGTCTCGAGGCACCTCAGCCTAACTTGTGGTCCTCAAAATCCATACCAGACCCTTATCCCAGATAGGACTCTGGTATGGATCTTAAGGGAGAAATCCATACAAAAAAAGTTTGAAAGGAGTTTGGAAGGGTTCATGTCAAGGTCCCCTCTACACATCAGAAGCTCCACCTTCACAGCAGGAGCTTAAATTTCTCCTGAAGGGGCCAAAAGGCACCCCTGGGTTGCTGCAGCACCCTGGTTGAGAAAGGCTGATCTAACCATTTACCCCTATAGGTTTTTTTTTTTTTTTTTTTTTTTCCTCCCCCACAGAGTTTTATTTAGTGTTTCAGAAAGAGGAAGGAAGGGGCACATTTAAAAAGTGGATATTGCATTGAGTCCAGCTCCACTTTCCCAGCCTTTGGCTACTGCAATGGAGTGCTTTAGAGATGTGAATGATATGCCACTTTAATCATATATTTATGGCCGGAGGGTCTGTCGGTCTGGTCTGTCGGTCTGGTCTGTCGGTCTGGTCTGTCGGTCTGGTCTGGTCTGTCGGTCGTAAGACTCGATGGTTTAATACACAACTTTCTGTGGTAACAGATTATTAGTCCATATCTCTACAATCCAGCCTTGACCGCAGCCTTACATATGAAGTGTAGTCATGTACAATGAGTAGATGGCAGTACTGTATATTTACATGGAAAATAGTTGGCAGCGTGAGCTGGTGTATGGCACCGTGCGTTTATTGGGGTGTAATGATATCAAATGTCACAGGTGCACCGACTCATCACCCCACATTCATTCCTATACGTGAGTGCTGTATTGTATGCTATAGCAGATTGTGTGGGAATGTCCGTACAAGAGCCAGCGTATAGACAGCAAAGGGCGTACAAGTGTTGATGAGATGCATTGTGGTGGAAATAATGTATTTTTCTTTATATATATATATATATATATATGTG
>NW_017306273.1:5582577-5586527 GCF_000935625.1 Nanorana parkeri
GTGTGAACAAAAAACAAAGAAGGAATTTCTTACACAGAGAAGAGGAAGGGTTATTTATCACGTCATGTAGACGTTGGAGCAATAATGCTGAGACCGTCCCCAACATTTGTAGTTGATGGTAAAGAACATGATGCATAGTTAGTCAGCCATGTCTCTCAGCAATTATTGCATGAGCATGCAGTAGCAGTCCTGGACCCCCCTCCTCCATGATCATAGAAAACTAAGGTCTACTGTTAATAGAGATTTGCCTTTACTATATATACATACTGTAGAAAATCCCTGATAAGTTATTGAAAAGCATATTTCTTCCTGAAGGAGACGGGTAAGGAAGGAGAAAAAGAACAAGGGCCGTGGTCTCATTCAGGAACAATATGACAGCGGAGTCCTGATTTTGGCCATAAGCGATACCCCACATACTCTGTATGAATAAAAAGTGTGCACCTCTCTGATGTACATAAAACTTTATACAGCGGTGATCAGTAGGAAAAATGTCCCCCTTTACAGCGGTGGTCGGCCGGAAGCATGTCCTCCTTTACAGCGCTGGTCAGCCGGAAGAATGCCCCCCCTTTTACAGCGCTGGTCAGCCGGAAGAATGCCCCCCCCCTTTTACAGCGCTGGTCAGCCGGAAGAATGCCCCCCTTACAGCAGTGGTCAGTAGGAAGAATGTCCCCTTTACAGCGGTGGTCAGTAGGAAGAATGCCCTCCTTACCATGGTGGTCAGTAGGAAGAATGCCCCCCTTACAGTGGTGGTCAGGAGGAAGAATGTCCCCTTTACAGTGGTGGTCAGTAGGAAGAATGCCCCCCCTTACAGTCGTGGTCAGCCGGAAGAATGCCCCCCTTTACAGTGGTGGTCAGTAGGAAGAATGCCCCCCTTACAATGGTCAGCCGGAAGAATGCCCCCCTTTACAGTGGTGGTCAGTAGGAAGAATGCCCCCTTACAATGGTGGTCAGCCGGAAGAATGCCCCCCTTTACAGCGGTGGTCAGCCGGAAGAATGCCCCCCTTACAGTGGTGGTCAGTAGGAAGAATGTCCCCTTTACAGCGGTGGTCAGTAGGAAGAATGCCCCCCTTTACAGCGGTGGTCAGTAGGAAGAATGTCCCATTTACAGCGGTGGTCAGTAGGAAGAATGCCCCCCTTACAATGGTGGTCAGCCGGAAGAATGCCCCCCTTTACAGTGGTGGTCAGTAGGAAGAATGCCCCCCCTTACAGTCGTGGTCAGCCGGAAGAATGCCCCCCTTTACAGTGGTGGTCAGTAGGAAGAATGCCCCCCTTACAATGGTCAGCCGGAAGAATGCCCCCCTTTACAGTGGTGGTCAGTAGGAAGAATGCCCCCTTACAATGGTGGTCAGCCGGAAGAATGCCCCCCTTTACAGCGGTGGTCAGCCGGAAGAATGCCCCCCTTACAGTGGTGGTCAGTAGGAAGAATGTCCCCTTTACAGCGGTGGTCAGTAGGAAGAATGCCCCCCTTTACAGCGGTGGTCAGTAGGAAGAATGTCCCATTTACAGCGGTGGTCAGTAGGAAGAATGCCCCCCTTACAATGGTGGTCAGCCGGAAGAATGCCCCCCTTTACAGTGGTGGTCAGAAGGAAGAATGCCCCTTTACAGCGGTGGTCAGCCGGAAGAATGCCCCCCTTTACAGCGGTGGTCAGTAGGAAGAATGTCCCCTTTACAGTGGTGGTCAGTAGGAAGAATGCCCCCCCTTACAATGGTGGTCAGCCGGAAGAATGCCCCCCTTTACAGTGGTGGTCAGTAGGAAGAATGCCCCCTTACAATGGTGGTCAGCCGGAAGAATGCCCCCCTTTACAGCGGTGGTCAGCCGGAAGAATGCCCCCCTTACCAGCGGTGGTCAGCCGGAAGAATGCCCCCCTTACAGTGGTGGTCAGTAGGAAGAATGTCCCCTTTACAGCGGAGGTCAGTAGGAAGAATGTCCTCCTTTACAGTGGTGGTCAGTAGGAAGTATGCCTCCCTTACCATGGTGGTCAGTAAGAAGTATGTCCCCCTTACAGCGGTGGTCAGTAGGAAGAATGTCCCCCTTACAGCGGTGGTCGGCCGGAAGCATGTCCTCCTTTGCAGCGCTGGTCACCCGGAAGAATGTCCCCCTTTACAGTGGTGATCAGTAAGAAGAATGTCCTCCTTTACAGCGGTGGTCAGCCGGAAGAATGCCCCCCTTACAGCGCTGGTCAGCCGGAAGAATGCCCCCCTTACAGTGGTGGTCAGTAGGAAGAATGCCCCCCTTACAGTGGTGGTCAGTATGAAGTATGTCCCCCTTACAGCGGTGATCAGTAGGAAGAATGTCCCCCTTACAGCGGTGGTCAGTAGGAAGAATGCCCTCCTTACCATGGTGGTCAGTAGGAAGAATGCCCCCCTTACAGTGGTGGTCAGTAGGAAGAATGCCCCCCTTACAGCGGTGGTCAGTAGGAAGAATGCCCTGCTTCCCATGGCTGTCAGTAGGCAGACTGCCGTACTAAACTTACAGCGGTGGTCAGTAGGAAGAATGCCCTCCTTACCATGGTGGTCAGTAGGAAGAATGCCCCCCTTACAGTGGTGGTCAGTAGGAAGTATGTCCCCCTTACAGCGGTGATCAGTAGGAAGAATGTCCCCCTTACAGCGGTGGTCAATAGGAAGAATGCCCTCCTTACAATGGTGGTCAGTAGGAAGAATGTCCCCTTTACCATGGTGGTCAGTAGGAAGAATGCCCCCCTTACAGTGGTGGTCAGTAGGAAGAATGCCCTCCTTACCATGGTGGTCAGTAGGAAGAATGCCCCCCTTACCATGGTGGTCAGTTGGACAATTCCACAGCTACAGACAACTAAAAAGACCATTGGAGTCGTGCTGTTGGCTTTGCCACATTGTGTTGGACCCGGGGATTATACCGGCCCTGTCAGATGGGAGGTCAATCAGCTACAGCTCATGAAACCCCTAGCAACCTTCTGGAGGGGCCCAGGTTGAAAATGACTGGGCTAGAAGAAAAACCTGAAAAGCACTTTGACCCTTCCATCCTCTACTAAAAAAGTATCCATTTCCTGTCTATTTTTCACTCACTTCCTGTCCCAGGTGGCAAGAGTCACCAGAACCAGAAGTGAGGGGGAATCTAGGGACAGAGACCGGATTTTATTGCTGTGTAAAGCTGAACTTTGGGGAAAACCAAATAATACCCCTGCAGTGGGGCTCACCCTGACCTGCAAGGGTTAAATGGTCGTGCCCAGGGTGCCAGTAAAAAGGACTTTTACTTGCCTTATCCATGCCAACCCCCTTCCTGCAGCCAGCGCTCACCTCTTCTCCCTGACGCTCCGGGTTGTTGTGTCCGGTCCCTCAGCATCCTCATGTACAATGCAGGAACATTGGGTAGGAAATTTGTCTTTTCTTTTTGTGACCCCACTGGGGAGATTTTCTTTCACTTCCTGTCCCTGTGACGTCAGTACAAGAAATTGGGGCTGTAGTTATCACTGAGACCGGAAGCCATGGGCGGCAATCAAAACATTTTCAATGGTTCTGAACCCTTTCTTACTCTACAAAAAAAAAAATACTGTCTGACTTTTTTGTCATCATATTTTTGCATCCCAGTTCTGCTGATATCCTGCAGCCCATTTCAGCCACTTCCTGTCTACAGGGTGACAACACGGGTGAAAAACACTTGCCACTCTGTAACAGGAAGTGTCTGATTAAGGATGGCAAGGTCAGCAGGGATTACTTTTAAGCAGTGGTAGCAAACCTCCGGTGATGTGTCGAAAGTGCGAACTTATCGAGTTGTGGGACCGCATGACTTCCGGTTTCCTCAGAACTACGATGTTTGCACACAAAACATGTTGTGCACGAGCGCCATCCACGGCATTGCCCTATACACATAGACCGCAGCAATAAAGTAATAAAATGATGTAGGATGACAGTAAGCCAGCGCGTTCTTTATCTCCGGTGCCCCACTCAATATGGCCGCCGCCTGAGTGGCGCAG
>NW_017306273.1:5586775-5589542 GCF_000935625.1 Nanorana parkeri
CACAAAACATGTTGTGCACGAGCGCCATCCACGGCATTGCCCTATACACATAGACCGCAGCAATAAAGTAATAAAATGATGTAGGATGACAGTAAGCCAGCACGTTCTTTATCTCCGGTGCCCCACTCAATATGGCCGCCGCTTGAGTGGGGCACCTGAGATAAAGAACGCGCTGGCTTAGTGTCATCCTACATCATTTTATTACTTTATTGCTGTGGTCTATGTCTATAGGGCAATGCCGTGGATGGCGCTCGTGCACAACATGTTTTGTCTAAAAACCTCGTAGTTGTGAGGAAACCGGAAGTAATGCGGTCCCACAACTCGATAAGTTCGTAGTTTTGATCGATCACCGGCCCTCCAGCTGTGATGAAATTACAAATCCCATGATGCATCTCACTTCGGGAGTCATGTCTGTGAGAATCTTGCAATGCCTCATGGGATTTGTAGTACCACCACAGCTGGAGGGCCGGAGGTTTGCTACCCCTGCTTTAAAGGAAGCTGCAGGTTTAAAAATGTAAATGAACATTAAAATGTAATAATATAATAAAAAATATAATGAACATATTAACTCTGCCGCTAGGTGTCGCCCTTTCCCAACATGTCTGTATGCTGTGCTGCGATTTCGAGCACAATGGCATTGTCTTGTGCTTACCATAGCATTACTTTTTGTGACCAGCATCCTCCCAGACACCAGGTGGCGCTCTCCCATCTCCAGCTCTCCCCCCCTTATTAGCTTCGCGCGCCTTGCTGGAATGGACACGTCACTCCTCGCGCCTCAACCTACCTTGGTCTTTGCTTGAGATGTTCTCCTGTGACAGTACAAGAGCAAGCCCCGCCATCCTTTCTGACGTCTGAACCTGACGTCCAATGGACAACTGCCCCTTCGCCTTTCCTCGAACGTCCTCGTTTCCGTCCGCCAACCGAGGCAGGGACGAAAATGCTGGCGGCCAATCAGCGGCTGAGATTGGAGCAGAGGAGGGGCGGCCTGGGTGTCGGGTTAGGCTGAGAAAGTGTGGGGAGTTTGATGGGGAGAGTGAGGAGAGAGGAGCGGCCGCTGCCAGGTGAGTGCGGGGAACGGAGGGGGGTCCCTGCCGGGAAGACGGGGGTGTTAGGGTGTGTGCGGGGTATGGCAGGATGTGTCAGTGATGGAGGGATCGGGACATGTGTGCGCGGGGATGTAGCACGTTCTACAGGCGGACTGTGTGCAGAGAATGGGCTATACACCCCATGATGTACCCGGGGGGGATATATATGTGTCATTGGGGGGTTAAATGACCGGAAATCAATCAGGAAAAATGTGTTATATTGTAATAAATCTTTATAAATCTATTGCAAGAAGTGTATACATTGTATGTCGTTGTCATATTTATTATTTTCCGGCCTCCAGTCTTGCACAGTTGTACCGGCTCCTCTCCTGCACTCTTATCACTGCACACTGCGAGCTCCTCACAATGTGCATTAGAAGCCGCAGCAAGTCAGATAGAGCCCTCCTCATTTCCTGGCTGGAGGACATCCAGCATCATCTAGCACTTTTTCTCCCCAGCCTGATGCCCTGGCTCCGCCCCTTTCATTCATTGCATTTCAGTTCTTTCAATCATGGAGGCTCAGCGACACATGTGGGCGTTACCTACCGTGGTGCGTATGCAGCTGTGGCCTACCTAGGAACGCCTACTCCTCCAGACTTTGACCTATGTTTTGATATTTGCATACCCCCTCCCAAGAGTCGGCCCACTGCTTGCCTGAGTGCTCCTGAGAGGAGTATTGAGGCAGGGTGCTGTGATGTTTTCAGGAAGCTATGTAGAGCACTCCGCCGGCTCCTCCCACCAGCCATGTTTTTCAGGAATACTGTGGGGTACTGTGGGGTCCTGACGGTACTGTGGGGTCCTGACGGTACTGTGGGGTTCTGACGGTACTGTGTGGTCCTGACGGTACTGTATGGGGTCCTGGCGGTACTGTATGGGGTCCTGGCGGTATTGTGGGGTCCTGACGGTACTGTGTGGGGTCCTGACGGTACTGTGTGGGGTCCTGACGGTACTGTGTGGGGTCCTGACGGTACTTTGTGGGGTCCTGACGGTACTTTGTGGGGTCCTGACGGTACTGTATGGGGTCCTGACGATTCTGTACTATAGAGGCTGACTATAGGGGCTGACTATGGATTGGGGCGCACTGAAAGCAAGTTAAAGTAGACGGAAAGCCATCATATATCATAGACCCGTCTAAGAACAAGCCGCCTCTGTGCATCGGGTGAGTATAACTTTTTTCTTCTAGCAGACGAAAACGAGCAATTCAGAGGTAGACCCACTGCAAGGGTTAATAAGACTTGCCCGGAGTCCTTCTTTAAGGTTTTGTTCATACTACTAGTGTCATCTGTTGTCTTCAGAGCTGAGGGCAGCATCCTCCATGTGGACTGCTCGGTCAGTTCCCGGGGCTGCAGGACTGGTGGATCTGGTCGGGTAGAATCTGGTTGACGAGTGTGACAAGTTTCCTTCTTCCAGGAACGTGATGAGAAATGTAACCGCTTCTATATCTTCATTACACTGTATACAGAGGTCCGTAACATAGTTTGACCCGTGTTATACTATGACATGCATGCCGCCACACAGCGCATGCGGCCCGGGAAGATTCACACGTTAACTGGTGGAAAAAATGGGTGAAATCCAGTTGTGCAAAACATTTCTGAAACTGTTTGAAAGACACACAAAGGAAAAATCTATTTATAACCTAATAAATTGGGGGGGGGGCTCTGGAATGCGACCCCCCCCCCCCA
>NW_017306273.1:5589666-5605014 GCF_000935625.1 Nanorana parkeri
CCTTCATATGTTATACCCCAAATATGGGTGGGACATGACTCCTGGTCAGAAAGGTGGACTGCACTTTGAATCCAAGGTTTAGGCCCCAGTCAGACCATATCTAGTGTTTTCGGCGTGGTTCGGGCCCGTAACGCACCGGATCGCATAAATCAAGCTGGGCCACGGGGTGTGCTGGTGCCATTCATGTCAATGGCACCACAGATGCCGCCCCCCCCCCACACTGTGATCGCCCGTGGAGAGAGAAGTACATGTAAATAATCTGCACTATGCGATCCCCTTTTTTTTCCTCCCTCCATGTTTGCGTTTAGGGTGCCGTTAACTGGTAATGGCACAGCAAGTGCGTTTCGTGTTTTTGATGCGTTTCGCCAGTTGGCGCACTTTTTTTGTGCACATTCATGAAACGGGTGTGAATGGGATCTTACACATTTTTCTAATTGGATCATTGGTGGTGAATGTTGTGTGAATCTTATAAATAGACCCCTAAGTGCCTGTTCACACGACGTCCGTTTTCTGTGCTGACCGGATCCGTACGCTCCTGCACTAAAAATGCATCCCAATGTATCCCTATCTGTTTTATGGGCTCCCGTTCTCACGTGCGCAGTCCGTTCAGGTTACGACAGGAAAAATACTGCATGCCACATTTTGTACGGTCCGAAAACACAAACCGCACTGCAGCTAACATACTGACAGCCCCAGTCCAGCAAAAAAAAAAAATTTTTTTAACTGGAACGCATCAAAAACGCAGCAAAACACATAGCACCGCGTCTGCAGATCCCCACCGGATCAGGACCTGAAACTCATGTGAACAGGCCCTAGGGCTGCAACAACTAATCGACATAATCGATTATAATCGATTATTGAAAAAGTTGTCAACTTTTTCAATAATCGATTAATCGGCTTCCGATCAGTTGGCCCTGTTCATGGCTTCCCACATGCTGCACGTCGCACCTCCTCCCCACCTCACGCTCGCCGCTGCCAGGCCCGCCCGCATCCACGCTCTTCACGCCGCACCTCCTCCCCGCCTCACACTCACCGCCCGCCCACATCCACGATCGGCACAGGGACGCGGGGAGATGTAGTAAGGAGGAGCAGGTGTGGGGGGATGACAGCCGCCGATAGACAGGCCCGATCTCAGAAGCAAGTTGCTGGAAGACTGCTCAGGTAAGCCTGCACTTTCCCACACATGGTGCTCTATAATGTATTGCTGGGATTTGTATTCCTCTATAGCTGATGGTACATTGTGCTCTATATTATACATAGGAATACAAATCCCAGCAATACATTATACACTGTATGTATAATGTATTGCTGGGATTTGTTGTACTCCTCTATAGCTGGTGATATTCTGCATTGCACGCTATAATGTACTATTGCTGGGATTTGTTGTACTCTATAGCTGGTGGTATTCTGCATTGCGCTGTATAGAGGACTACAAATCCCAGCAATAGTACATTATACAGTGGTGCAATGCTGAATACCACCAGCTATAGAGGACGACAAAACCCAGTAATAGTACATTATACAGCGCAATGCAGAATGCCGCCAGCTATAATGTACATTGCTGGGATTTGTTGTATTCCTCTATAGCTGGTGATATTCTGCATTCATTGCTGTATAATTTTACACTTTCCATTTCACTATATTGCACACCACACTATCTTTCTTTTTTACTTCCACCGCTCCAAGCTTGCTCCTGTGATGGACTACAACCTCAATACAAACTAGTAGTCCCATCACTGGAGCCTTTTTTTAAACTTTATTTTATTGTTTATCCGATTAATCGAACCTAATAATCGGCTAACTAATCGATTTTGAAAATAATCGTTAGCTGCAGCTCTAACAGGCCCCAAGTGTCAGTAACGCGTGTATAGTCATTACAATCCCCTGGCTTCTCCTCTGTCAGCAGACCACAGAGGTAGATAGTTGGGAGCTGTCAGGCTGGCGATGGCCAAACAATACTCTGGCCGGGTCCCGGAAGTGTACTTTGGTGTCGTCGTGTTCTCTCTGCAGCGTTTTCCCTCTCTGTCCCAATCCATTCACAGATGAAAGGCAGAGGGAGGGGCCACCCTGGTGGTGGTGAATGACCGAACATTAGCCCGTAGTCCTCATTACAATTGTCCAGACTGCGAGTTCAAACCTTCAACGTAATCCGTCTGATTCAGTTTGCTAAAGAGATCAGAGGGGCCGCGTCGCAGGGGCCTGAAGATCTCTGATGCCTTTTGTCACATAAGAGCCTTCAATGATTGTTAACACAAATGTAAAGCGGACTTATGGATGGTATTTGGACTTGGCACAGAAGACCTGTAGTGTAGAAGTCCAGCTTATAGGAGGTTGGTTCTCCTTCACATTCTGGTTCCTTAAAGGAGAACTATGAGGTGAGTGCTTTTCACTCCCCACATAGTTCTAGCCGCCCTGTGACAATGTCACAGGTCGGCTCAGTAGATCGGGAGGTGAGCGAACACATACCGGCGCTCGCTCACTTCTCGATCCTGTCACGGCTCTCTGCCGTGACAGGGGGAGGGGCTGGATTCCCCCCTTCCCGCTCCGATCCGCCAGCGCTGACTGGCGGAACGGGCGGGGGAGGGGGCGGGTACAGCTGGCTCTGCCTCTAGATAGCCAGAGCCAGCAGTCATTCACGCAGCTGGGCGGATCTCGACATCGATGTCGGGATCCGCTCCGGCTGCGGCGTCTCAGTATACCGCGAGCTGTAGCTTGCGGTATACTGAGCTTAGGGTAGCGGGAGGACGCTAGTTTGTGTCCTCCCGTTACCCTAAGGAGAACTATGGGAAAAGCCCTGACCCCATAGTTCTCCTTTTAAAGAAAAACACTCGGGAAACCATGTTATTAACCCTTGCAGCGGACCCCGCACTGGAAGTGTTAACTGCTCATTCCGTCTAGGAACTAAAATTAAAAAGTTAAACTCCTCTGAGCCAGCTTGCTCTTAGTCTGGTCCTTCTGGTGTCTCTCCCCCTCTGCTGTAGTGGTCTATACATGGTATATAGGACCTGAGGATGCAGAGGGGCCTACCATTGCAGCGGAGGGGGAGACGGGCTGGAGGGAGCGCTGTGACACATGTCCGGATCCGAGATTCAGGTGAGTGTAACTTTTAATATAGTCCCTGGACAAAAATAGGTAGTTAACCCTTGCAGTGCGGCGGAAGCCCCACTGCAAGGGTTAATACTCTTCCTGGAGTGTTTCTTTAATCTTGGCTACTGTGCCCACCTCCTGGCCTATCTGGTCCAGTGTTTTTACTCTATTACCTTTTCACTGAAGAAGCCAGGAAATGACGTCACTCCTGTTCACAGTTGGCGCCGATTCTACCTGCTAATTCTGATCCAGCCATAGGATGTGTTACTGGTGGGCGTCACGTTTAGCGTTCCGCTGGTCTGCAATCCCGGCACTCCTCACTAATCGTGTTCTGTCACTAGCTGCACTTGGTGTTATTCTGGATCTCCAGGAGAGGGACGCTTCCTACTGACTCGCAGCACTATGGTGGACCATTGGTCCCAGGAACGATCAGTTCTATCATCACTAGTAAACCTCTGTCATGACCATCAGCCTCATGCAGTGCTATGTCCTCCTCCTTTTATCCAGTTATCTTTGTAAAGATGTTAAAGGAGCTGCACCCCCCGGAGCTCACAGTTTTACTTGGAACGAATGCACATGTGTCCTCCTATGGGTATCGGGGATGTGGAATGGTAGCAGAGACTTCTTAATGGAAGTGTAGGAGGTCCTTTGGGGATTGTTCATGACTGCCTGTCATATGTACACATACTAGGAATGCACGGATACCATTTCGTCCAGAGCGGGGTCTCAACAGGGGTCCGGAGGGTCTCGCAGGCAGGTGTGTGTGGCGTTGTTTCCCAGGAAGGAGGAGGAGTTGTGCAGCCGGTGCTGTAAACAGGCGCCATGGTTCACAGGAAGGCTGCTGAGTTCCCCAGCAAGCAGTAGGCTGCAGGGGTGTGGACATTTTTAAAAAAAACTACTTGTCCAAGGGCTAAAGTGGGGGCCAAATCTACTTGTCCTTCATGACAATCTACTTGTCCCAATACAAAAAATAGTTTTAATCAAAACTAAGGATGCACCAATACCGGTTTTTCGGTATCGAGTACGAGTACAGATTTTTTTGCTTTCGGATCTCGCCGACACTGAATACAAATACCGGTGCTTCCGCTGGCATGGAGCAGACTTCCCTGGTAATCAGGAAGCCAGGCAGCAGGTAAACATTTTTTTACATTTTCTTTAACTTTTTTATTTATTTACTTTTTCCCCTTAATGTTCTTCGAATGTTCTTCGTATTACATAGGAGATTAAAATCCCTTATGTGATAATTTGGAGGTGACGGGTTCTCTTTATGGAACCTGCCCTCCAACACAGGTGACGGGTTCTCTTTATGGAACCTGCCCTCCAACACAGAACAGCTGTTCTGTGTAGTTCCTGACAGCCGAGACAGGGGGCGCTGTGATTACAGCGCCACGGTCTCAGAGAACACACAGAGAGCCCATAGAGCAGACGTTTTCGTCTGCTCTATGGGCTCTATGGCTGAGCCGTTGTACCTTAGTTTTTGGGGTCCCTCGGGAGAGCGGGCGACCCCGAAAACTATGGCGGGGGGTGCGGGCAGAAACGATCGCCGCTGCTCAAATTAATACAGACAAATGCAAATTGATCAGAGCACTTGTAGTAAACGAGCTGCGGCGGCTCCACAATGTACATTCAGCTCTGCTTGTCCGGAGCCGGGCTGAATGTACTTTAAAACTACTCGCCCGGCGCCCGAAACTGCATGTCCCGGGCGTCGGGCGATAGGAATTCCACACCCCTGGGCTGGTTCTTGGGAGGAGTTATGCCAACATCAAAATGCTTTGATGCATGGCAATCTGGAGGAGTGGGTGTACCAAGCAGTCTGTGTTTGCATGCAGACCACCCTAGGTAACATCCACCTGTGATGCTCAGCGCCCTTGATTGAAATAACTGAAATCAAATAAAGGGGCGGAGCCAGGGTGTCAGGCTGTGGAGGAAAGGGCTAGACTATGCTAGATGTCCTCCAGCCAGGAAATGAGGCGGGCTCTATCTGACTTGCTGCCGCTTCTAATGCACATTGTGAGGAGCTCGCTGTGTGCAGTGAAATCAGAGTGCAGGAGGAGCCGGTACAACTGTGCAAGACTGAAGGGAAGGCCGGAGCTCAGCTTTCAGGTGTTAAACTTGGATGTGATATTTGGCCCCGGCGTTCTCTTGGTAAGGTGGCAATGACACATATCGATGATGGTCGTCGGCATTTATCTCCTGACCATGGTGCCAGAATTCCCGCTAGGAATAAGATTACCGGACGTCACGCTTTTCATCCACAAGCTGCCATCTCTGGCCTGCAGCCCATTATTGCAGAGCGCCCTGTCAGGATAAGAGCTTTGTGATTTGTTTCCTCGAAGGCTTTTTAAGATATTCACTAGAGATGGAAACCTCCCGTAATAATGTGACATGTGAAGGTCAGAATATTAAATGTTCGGCGTGTACTTCTCCCAGTACAACGCAGCAATTGGTTCAAGGATGAAGAACATGGAGGGTGATCAGGTTAAACTGCCACCAATGTTTCAGGCTCCTCTCCCCTGTCTTCCATGTACAGCCTCTGGGTCACATACCATACTGTGTTCTGGTCACATTTAAAGCTGCTGCAAGCACTGCAAGGGTTAACCGTTCATGTTTGTTTAGGGGACCTGTGAAAAGGACTTACCTGATCCCCACTCTGGCCTCAGCCTCACCTCAACTACCCCTCCACTCCATTGCTGTGGTCGGAGGCTTGCTAATGCGGGGTATGTAACCTTGGTGCTCCATCTGTTGAACTACAAGTCCCATGAGGCATTGCAAGACTGACAGCCAGAGGCATGACTCCAACGGAGCATGATGGGATTTGTACTTTCACCACAGCTGGAATGCCGAAGTTGCCTACCCCATGCTAAGGTCATCATGTCTAATGCAGGGTCCATAGGGACACTTCACGAGCCGGCGGGGAGACTAGGAGAGCGCCGGCTGAATGGGGATCAGGTAAGTAAAATGCCTTTAAAGAACCCCCCTAGTCCAGGGGTGGGCAACCTGGGCACTGCAGCTGTTGTGGGACTAAAAGTCCCATGAGGCATTGCAAGACCTTGACAGCCACAGACATGAGTCCAAATGTCAGGGACATGGTGAGATTTGTGTCTAATTGCTGTCTGTGCAGGCACAGCTCCTCCGCCCCTCCCTATATAAAATTGTATGCAGCTGCTGGGGGTATGGGAGCAGTGAAAGGGAATACTGGAAATACTATGAAGCAAGGGTAAGACAACCTTAGCATTCCAGCTGTGGTGGAACTACAAATCCCATGAGGTATTGCCATAACTGACAGCCACAGGCATGACTCACTGGTTATGGCAGAGGCATGGAGGGAATTGTAGTTTCCGCACAGCTGTATGGCCAAGGTTGCATACCTCTGAGCAGTTAACCCTTGCGGTGTGGAGGTAGCCCCGCTGCAAGCTCGGTTTTATTTTCTGCCCAGGGATGGTCTTTAGTTGCCCCTGAAGGGAGCAGAATCCTTCTAACCTGTTCTCTCTTTTTGCCTTGTAGGTGTTTGAGTGTTGTGCGTCCCATCCCTACATGTGAAGATGACTCGGTTAGGATTTCTGCGGCTGTCCTATGAGAAACAGGACACTCTCCTCAAACTCCTCATCCTGTCCATGGCTGGAATTCTCTGTAAGTATCCTGTCCTCGATACACTTGTCTCCTGATCCTGGTCCCGTCTGAACTGTCATCATTTCTGGGGTTTTAGAGTAAATACATTTTGCATTGAAAGTATCAGTTTGGGGGACTTGTGTTGATGTTCAGAGACATACCTGGTAGTCCTCTTCCCACTGAGAGCCAATGATTTTGGTTTTGATGCATTACCAGGTAATGGTTCAACACAAGACACTAAGGCCAAAAGCTCACCCGGGTGATCACTCCTGTAATCAGGTTCAGTGCTTGACAGGATTTTGATCAGAGGCAAAAATGCAATGACTTAAAGGAGATCTATGAGGTGGATGCTTTTCACTCATCCTCATAGTTCTAGCCGGCCTGTGACAATGAGACTGTCACAGGTCGGCTCAGTAGATCGGGAAGTGAGCGAACACATACCGGCGTTCGCTCACCTCTCGATCCTGTCACGGCTCTCTGCCGTGACGGGAGGGTCTGGATTCCCCCGCTCCGCCAGCGCTGACTGGCGGAACGGTCGGGGGAGGGGGCGGGGGACAGCTGGCTCTGCCTCTAGATAGGCAGAGCCAGCTGTCAGTCACGCAGCTGGGCGGGTCCAGATATAATTGTCGGGATCCGCTTCAGCTGCGGCGTCTCAGTATACTGCGAGCTACCGCTCGCTGTATACTGAGCCTAGGGTGACCGGAGGACGCTAGTTTGTGTCCTCCCGTTACCCTAAGGAGAACTATGGGGAAAAGCCTTAACCCCTATAGTTCTCCTTTTTAAATACAAAAAAAATAATCAAAGTATGTATTGGCTTTGTGTTCAGTTAAAGGGGAATGCCAGGAACTGTAAAATGTTCCCTTGCAGTAGGGCTACCCCTGCACTGCAAGGGTTAACAGCTCATTTTGGTCTAGGGCAGGGGTGGGCAACTCCAGCTGTTGTCACAAAGTCCCATCAGGCATTGCACAGTTACAGGCATGACTCCCACAGGCAGAGGCATGTTGTGATTTGTAGTTAAAGCACAACTGGAGGGCTGAGGTTGCCCACCGCTGGCCTAGGGGCTTAAATAAGATATACTCACCTGAGCCTCAGTCCCGCCTGGCTGCTAGACCAGTCCTGGCCGACTCTTCTCCCCGGGGGTTCCGGCGGTCTGATAACCCGTGACATGAGGATGCCGAGGATCATTTCACCACGCCTGGAGGGGAAAGTAAGTGCTGACCTTCGCAGGGATCAGGTAAACATATCTACTTTATTCCATGCCCGTGAGAAAAATGAGCCGTAAACCCTTGCAGTGAGGGGATAGCCTCACTGAAAGTGTAATTTATTACAGTTCCCGGAGTTCCTCTCTATAACTAAACTCTATTTTTGTTCATCAGGTATCAGCCTCTTGCAATCTATTATGGTGCAGGCTAACAAGGAACATGCTGATAGGAAGCAGGAGCGGGGTGACAGAGAAATTAGCTCACCAGTCTGCTGCTAATCCTTTCACTGTCCAGTCACACGCTGGGGTAGGGACAAGACCTGTAAGCGTTACTTAACAGCAGCAGAGAACAATCAGGTCTCCTCTCCTGCCAGACAGGGCTGTGCTGTGTACATTTCAGGACTGGTTGGACAATGCTTTGGCAGATGATACAGCTCCCGTATGTTTCACCTGTTTGCATGCATTTCAGTGTTTGGAAAGTGTTTTATAAGTCCGGTATGATTCTTGAATCTTCATAGGGAAGAACTGCAGCACTATAAGCGGCTCTTCTGCCTCTGATGTAACCGGGATATGATCTGTAGGACTAGATAATAATTCTCACATTTTCTTTTGTCTTTCAGCTTTTTCAACCAGGTTATTCTCCGTGTTGAGGTTTGAAAGTGTCATCCATGAGTTTGATCCGTAAGTTTACCAGCACGGTCTGCTTCCCTAGTCAGGAAGTCATTAGGTGTGACTGACTAGTACATAGTAGTTTGTGTATACATGTATACAGATTAAAGGGACGGCTTGCATGATCTTAGTCCACACCCCGAACGTAATTGTCAGTAACTTCAATAATATCCATTCGGTGTTTGAGGTCTGGTTAATGGCCTTGACGTATGATCTCTCCACCCAGCTATTTACTACTCGGCTCCCTCAGGCTGATCTCCCAGCTTATGTCTACTCTGCGACTTGTTGTATAGGGAGAGCTCAGCAATCTGAAAGCTAAACCCGATCATGTAATTATATCCTTTTGAATCCATTTTTCCAGGGTTGTTAATATCCCAAAAACTCCAGATTGTTCAACTGCATTCTGACCCTTTATTAAAAACCTATACCGTTGTCTTATTCGTTTTTCAAAATGGGTCCCGTCTCCTGCTTTTCAGCTACTTTAACTACCGAACCACAAGGTTCCTGACAGAGGAAGGATTTTACAAGTTCCATAACTGGTTTGATGACCGTGCCTGGTATCCGCTGGGGAGGATTATCGGGGGAACAATCTATCCAGGTATGTAAGATCAAGATACTGGACTTGCTGTGCTTGATGGCCTGTCAGTAAGCAGATTTATCGTGTCATTGGTTAGACGATGCTTATGATATGTTCTGTTATCCAATGGAAGATGTTGTAAATAATGTAATGGCTCCTCTTTTAGGTTTGATGATCACTTCAGCAGCATTTTACCACCTTCTGCACTTCTTTCACATCACCATCGACATTCGAAATGTATGTGTATTTCTGGCTCCTCTCTTCTCCTCCTTCACCACCATTGTTACCTACCACCTCACCAAAGAACTAAAGGTAAGTGTGTGTATAGATATATCTATCTGTCTCCATCTTCTTCTTTAAATGTTGTTACTGTTGTATACAGGTTACTTTGGTCTATTTCTCCCAAATGTTCATTATTAGACACCTCTACACAGCAGACCTCTGGGTATAAGCCCTGCCCTTAGGAGCATGGACAAAAACAGGAAGGATATGGTTTCTCCCCTCCCCTATACCACTCTGTACAGGAAGACAGAGCACAGTTTAGGGTACAAGAAATCACGATATCTCAGGATTCTCTTAGATTGATTTCTTTGCTTTTTACTCAGATCATCCATTTCTTCTGCTCTGAATTTGTAGTATTTATACATTGGTCCCCCTAAACCCAGAGATTACCGTAAATACTCCCTGCAAGGGGCTTTTGCCTTTACCAGTGTCTCATCATACCCCCATATCCTGCTCTTCACTGTTGGGATACTGTCCTATGATGCCTAAGCATCTCATGGGTGCTGGACTGTCTGGTTGGCCGTGCCCATCTCTCTGTAGTCTCTATGATCAAATGTAGAGGGAGGGAGGCACGAGAGACTGAATATCACACAAGCCAATATTGTAATCTGCCTTTCTTGGAGTTGTATGGGTCCATATATAATACAAGATGCTCCCTTTTAGGCTTAAATCTTCTTGCTCACTGCTGCTAATTTTTTATGTTTGCATTATAGATTTTCTGTGTACCTATTCTCTTGTTAAGATCTGGGGTTCATTTACTTGGATAGAGTGAGCGGGGCAGTTTTATTGTTTGCTTACACCAAGAAAGGGGTAGGCAACCTTGACACTCACTCCAGCTATGCTGAAACTGCAAATGCTGTCATGCCCCTGTCTCTGCCTGAGACTGTCAGTCTTGCATGGCTGGAGTGCCAAGGTTGATAATAGATATTATGAATAAAACTTATATGGGTTTTCTTTGTTTTCTTCAGGATGCGGGTGCTGGTCTGCTTGCAGCAGCAATGATTGCTGTTGTTCCGGGCTACATCTCCCGTTCTGTGGCTGGATCATATGATAATGAAGGTAAATAGGGACATTTTACATCTAAAAACCTAACGTTTCAAGGTTTGAATATCTGTGCCCTCATGTTTTGGTGTTTCTCCACTCTACCCAGGTATAGCCATCTTCTGCATGCTCCTGACATACTACATGTGGATCAAGGCCGTAAAAACAGGTTCCATATACTGGGCGGCCATGTGTTCCCTGGCCTATTTTTACATGGTGAGCTTGAAACTCCAGCAACCTGTATATTTCTAACTTGCCAAGAATGCGAGTGAATAAATGTCCGGAGATAAACGTTTGTCGTGGTTTACAGGTTTCATCCTGGGGAGGTTACGTGTTTTTGATCAATCTGATCCCCCTTCATGTCCTTGTCCTGATGTTCACTGGTCGCTTCTCTCATCGGATCTATGTGGCTTACTGCACTGTGTACTGCCTGGGCACTATCCTGTCTATGCAGATTTCCTTTGTCGGATTCCAGGTATGTTTGTTGCAGGCGCGTACTTGAATGTTTCAGTGATTCTTGACCCAAAATTTGCCAGAATATTTAACTGTATTTAGACATTAACCCCTTCGTGACTGACGACGTACAGTGTACGTCACCAGCATCGGGGCTGTTTAAACTTTTGCCGCCGGGAGTCTGTTTAAACTTGTAACATAGTAGTGTGTTTTAGATATGCATGTGAATGTGATCTCTTTAAAGGAGAACTATGGGGTGAGTGTTTTTCCCCATAGTTCTCCTCAGGGTCATGGGAGGACATAAACAGCTTGCGGTATACTGAGACCGCCGCAGCCGGGACGGATCCCGACATTACTGTCGAGATCCACCCAGCTACGTGAGTGACAGCTGGCTCTGCCTATCTAGAGACAGAGCCCGCTGTACCCGCCCCCTCCCCCGTCAGTTCCGCCAGTCAGCGCTGACGGTCACGGCTCTCTGTAGGGACATGATGGAGCGACGGTATGTGTTCGCTCACTTCCCGATCTATTGAGCCGACGTGTGACAGTCTCATTGTCACACGTCGGCTCGAACTATGAGGTGAGTAAAAATCACTCACCTCATAGTTCTCCTTTTAATGTTAATAGTCTTATCAATTGTTTACAATTTTATATATATATGTACAAGGGGCAGCCATATTTGTTCATGACATTTGTGGGCTTTGCATTGTCACACAGTGGTTAATTCCTATGCCGTGGGGCTCCATCTAGTGGCCATACAGAAGCGTGATTCTTAAACTAGGAGTAGAGCTTTCTCCGAAAGATCAGCTGCAGGGTAACCCGGGTAAATGTAATCCAACATTTATAAGTGAGGAGTAGAGCGAACCGCCCTACAAAGGTTTTATAAATACACCACTTAGTGTTCATCCCTTTCAGGTCAGGGTTATTGGCCCTGTTCAGGTCAAAAGATAGTGTCATTTTTTTTTTTCTTTGCCATAAGAACCATTATTTATGCAGTGTCTGTTCTTTCTTTGGTGACTTAAACATAATCTACACCATGTTTTATGTCTTTCTCAGCCTGTCCTGTCCTCTGAACACATGGCGGCCCTAGGCGTCTTTGGATTGTGTCAGATCCATGCTTTCGTGGATTACTTGCGGAGCAAACTGAACTCCCAACAATTTGAGATTCTCTTCAGGAGTGTCATCTCATTAGTGGGATTTGTCCTGCTGACTGTTGGAGCCGTGCTCATGCTGACAGGTATTAGACTGTGAAATTGTTTTCGGAATGACCCTCGTGTGCAAGTAAAAGTACTGATCTTCTGAACTGGGCTTTCTATACACTGGGCTTTCTATACACTGGGCTTTCTATACACTGGGCTTTCTATACACTGGGCTTTCTATACACTGGGCTTTCTATACACTGGGCTTTTTCCACACCCAGATAAATGAATTGGTGTTCTATGACACTTTTTAGTGATTATGCAAACATTGTACCCTCTTGGTGTCATTGAACCTACTTAAGACATAAGCTAATGTATAAATGGGATACATTAGAGAGATTCATGTACAGATGATGGCAAATGTTACCAGTCTACAATCCTCTGTACATGAATCTCTCCATTGTATCCTAAGGTTTATTTTATAAGAGTATAGGTTGTTTTTTTTTTTTGCTTTTGTTGACATGTTTTGCCTTACTCTTTGCACAGGTAAAATCTCTCCATGGACTGGCCGTTTCTATTCCCTATTGGATCCGTCTTATGCCAAGAACAATATTCCTATCATTGCGTCCGTTTCGGAGCATCAGCCTACCACCTGGTCTTCTTACTACTTTGACTTGCAGCTTCTCGTCTTCATGTTTCCAGGTCAGCAAATGTCATGTTCTTTTCTCTATTAAAAAGAAAACAGTGACCGCATGCTAAACGGTTCTTCTGTTCTTCTTTCCTATATAGTGGGTCTGTATTACTGCTTCAGTAATCTGTCTGATGCCAGAATCTTCATCATCATGTATGGTGTCACCAGCATGTACTTCTCTGCCGTCATGGTAAGAACTGTGGCCTTACCTTTTAATATAACACACTGCTAGGCTATGGCTTGAGTCCTACTGGTGTTATGCACCAACGGATACATAGAGATTGTTCTCTTTCCACACAGGTGCGTCTGATGCTGGTCTTGGCCCCTGTTATGTGTATTCTATCCGGTATTGGGGTATCTCAGGTGTTGTCTACGTACATGAAGAACCTTGATATAAGCCGTCCTGACAAGAAGACAAAAAAACAACAGGATGCAACCTATCCAATTAAGAATGAGGTAAGCTTTCCTGTCATGGTAGTTCAGAATTTTTAAACTTGAATGGTTTTAGAGTTTAGCTCAGGTTTTCTCAACTGGGGTGCCTTCTGGCTTCCTCAGGGGTGCCTCCAAAGTTTTCACACAGCATTGTGACCTTGCATGGTGCAGACGGGCTGGCCGCCAGCAGCATGAAAATTAATGACACTAATTCAGGGAGGGTGGAATCCACTCAGACAAGAAAGGGAGTTCACCTCTGTTGGGCCTACTCTGCCTCTCGCATTTTGCCATGCTGCAGCTCCTGTTGTGAAAGAGGGGAACCCAGATGGAAAAGTGGGAGCACTAACCTGATGTAATAGAGGGTGACTGATGTGAAAGGAAGGGGCTCCTAATGTGAAGGGGCACTCTGATGTGAAAGAAGGGATCTATGATGTGGTAGAGGGTGACTGATGTGAACGGGGAGACTCTGATGTGAAAGGAGGTGGCTTTGATTTGAAGGCGGGAACCCTACTTTTTTGTGTTTTGCATATCTACCGTATTCTTTATGATAATGTGGATTCAAGTTAAAAAAAAAAGACTACTTTTTGTTGATGTGTAAATACATTCTGGCAGTTTAAAGGTTTTTCTTAATTAGTTCAGTAATTAGAAGCTGCGAAGCACTTGTCACAGTTATTCTGTCTTCTGATCAGTGAATGGATTCCTGCTTATGTTCTAACACAAACCTTATTTTTGGCTCACAGGTTGCCAGTGGCATGATCATGGTCATGGCTTTCTTCCTGGTCACTTACACATTCCATTCTACTTGGGTCACCAGTGAAGCATATTCTTCCCCTTCCATCGTGCTGTCTGCACGTGGTGGAGACGGGAGCCGGATTATCTTTGACGATTTCAGAGAAGCCTACTACTGGCTTAGGCACAACACACCAGAGGTGAGGGCATGGTACTCCTGTATTGATTGATATTTTTGTGGTGTGCCAATTCAATGAGTTACTAAAAGAATGAGACTGTATACTTGGCAAATGTATTGTTTGTTGGGCTTAGTAAATAAAGCTGTGTTCACTTTAATCAACCAATCCATGTGCTAGCAGAAATCTGTTTTCATTTGCTTCGCCCATGATTGGGTATTCAAAGTGCCAAGTTTATCCTATTTACAAACATTCACTTTGCTAATTGTACAATCTCTACTCTTTTAGTAAATTAACACCTATGGCTTTGGTAGTCACTGAAATTAAAATTAACAATGTTTTGTTCCTTTTGTCTGTTCAGGATGCTAAAGTTATGTCGTGGTGGGATTATGGGTACCAAATTACAGCGATGGCCAATCGAACAATTCTGGTGGACAATAACACTTGGAACAACACGCATATTTCCAGAGTGGGCCAGGTGAGTCACTTTCTGCTAAAGGGACCTTCTTTATTCTCTTATGGGAAGCGGTGCAGCCTTTTACACTGTTGTTACCTAGTTCCGGTGACACGTGACTTCAATAGATGCCCCAAAACTAGTATTCATTTAGAACACTTTGGCTACTTCCATCAGACACTAAGGGCTTCTTCTCATGTCCTTTTGAGCTGTGCTTTTTTTGCACATGTATGGTTTGAACAAGGCCCATGGAAAATGATTGTTTTGTATGTGCCCTAATCCTACCATACATGTGCAGAGGAGCACCGTTCATCACACATGTTGCAAACCAGCCCTCAAGTTTTTCCTAGTCTTTCAGGCCCTCCATAGACATCTGCGTTGTGTTAGCCGTTCACTAATCAACATGCGCAAATTAATATGAGCATTCCAGATAATATCTAGTGTTCGCATGTTTATATTCGACTAGTTAGAGCCTGCTGCATGTGTAACTACTTCTCCACCTTCTTTTCTGCAGGCCATGGCGTCCACAGAAGAAAAAGCCTATGAGATTATGAGGGAGCTGGATGTCAGTTATGTCCTTGTCATATTTGGAGGCCTTACAGGATATTCTTCAGATGGTAAGGGAAGGCCCGATCTCTTTGGGAGATGAAATTTTAAAAATGTCACCAGCACACCAATCCTTGTAAGATAGCAAAAGCTTCATTTATTGAAGTTTTTTGTCATATGACAAAAAACTTCAATAAATGAAGCTTTTGCTATCTTAAAAGGATTGGTGTGCTGGTGACATTTTTACAATTTTGCTGACATTCGC
>NW_017306273.1:5605026-5612973 GCF_000935625.1 Nanorana parkeri
GGGGGGTTAATCCACCTTGCCGTTATTTTAGGGCCCATTTGGTTTGTGCTGTAGATGTTTGTTGGATTTGATTTAGATTTTTTTCCCCCCCAGATATAAACAAGTTTTTGTGGATGGTGAGGATTGGTGGAAGCACAGATACGGGAAAACACATCAAAGAACATGATTACTACACGCCGACAGGGGAGTTCCGTGTCGACAGGGAAGGCTCCCCGACTCTTCTCAATTGCCTTATGTATAAGATGTGCTATTATCGCTTTGGACAAGTTTACACAGAAGCCAGTGAGTGTTCTTCTAGAATTCCCTCTTCCAATGTTATAATATATCTTCCTCCTGCTATCCCTGTCAGATCATGTGACTGTACTGATGCTAGAAGGTACATGTGCCATTACTGGCTGTGGTTGTGTAGTCCTAGCTACTGGTAACCTACCCTTTGCCGGATTGTGAAGCCCACACATCTAGAAAAAAGATTTGTACCACTCGTAACATCCTCACTATTTTTTCCATTGAACTATAGAGAGACCTCCAGGTTATGATCGGGTGAGAAATGCTGAGATTGGAAACAAAGACTTTGAGCTCGATGTCCTGGAGGAAGCCTACACCACTGAGCACTGGCTCGTCAGGATATACAAAGTATGTATTGGTTTATTAAACTCTGCTGTTGTCCTTTTTAACTACCAAACAATGTTAAATGGTTCTTGTGGTTTATAAACCATAATCTATACTCCTAAGTGCCATAGTAACGCATTTTCCTTTAGATTGGCACATTCATAGAATGGAGGGTCAAACACGAACATCATGAAGATATGTCCTTCTGTATATAGAGGAGAATTATGAGGCGAGTGATTTTCACTCAGCCTCATAATCTGAGCCGACCTGTGACAATGAGACTGTCACAGGTCGGCTCAGTAGATCGGGAAGTGAGCGAACACATAGCGTAGCTCTCTCACTTCTCGATCCATCCCTGCAGAGAGCCGTGACTGTCACGGCTCACTGCAGGGATTCCCCACCTCCTCTGTCCCATCCTCCAGCGCTGACTGGCGGAACGGACGGGGAGGAGGCGGGTACAGCTGGCTCTGCCTCTAGATAGTATACTAGCTGTAGCTCGCGGTACTCTGAGCTTTGGGTGACGGGAGGACGCTAGTTTGCGTTCTCCCGTGACCCTTAGGAGAACTATGGGGAAAAGCCCTGACCCCATAGTTCTCCTTTTTAAAGTGAACCTGTGTTTGCGCATGCAGGACAAACAAATGGGGTTCACTTAATTTTCACCCTTCGCTGCTGTACACGGTTACCTTATCTTTGCATTGCTGCAGCCACCAAAAACAAAGAAAGGAAGCCTTGTGTAAGTTCTGAGTTGTGACTTGGAGTTTACAGCGGGCTGAGAACTCTTTTGCCTGCCCCGTGTGACAACCCTGGCTGCCAGACCCCAAGCTTCAGCGTTGACACAATAGATAGGGTGGGCAGTCCTGAAACGCTGGCATTGCCACATGGGCGTAAGTAGAGTGAATCGCATGCTTCTCATCAACTGGAAGTACTGGGTATTTCTCTTTGCTCTTTTTGGCCCGAGTGGCTGCAGTGCCATTCACTTCAACGCGCCGCCACACACACTCCGGCCACAATGCGATCGACCGCAAGGCACATCGATGCCTGCGGTCCACTCCGGTCCGAAAAAAATAGTGCTTGCAGCATTTTTCCAGACCGGACTGCAGGCATTGATGTGCCTTGTGCGGCCAATTGCATTGCGGCCGGAGGACGTGGCTACGGTGCCAATCACTTCAATGCACCGCCACGCCACCTCCCGCCCCACAACATACTGAGCCGGCCGCAGTGCGTTCCCGCCACAATCTGGCCGTAACGCAGAGGATGGTGTGAACGAGGTCTTGCTCTTCATACGCTGACCTAGAATGAGAATCTAGTTCAAGGGTAGGCAACCTCGGCACTCCAGCTGTGGTGAAAACTGCAAATTCCATTGTGCCACTGGGGCTGGGAGTCATGCCTGACTGGTAGTCAGTCCTGCATTGATTCATGGAACTTGTAGTTCCACAACACCTGGAGTGCCGAGGTTGCCTACCCCTGCTCTAGTTACTTGTAGTTAACACAGATTATTAGATGACTGATGATTGTCTGCAGACATCCCCCCTATGCACATCGGAGATGATTTCATTGGCTGTATCATAACACGCTTATCCGTCATGACATTTAAAGTCTGACCAATTCTGACATTCTCGCCCACAGGTGAAAGATCTGGATAACCGCGGATTATCACGGACATAACGTTGCCTTCAGCTTCAACACAAACAGCACTGAAAGAGCCCTTGCCTGTGAACCAGAATTTTTTTTATACTGTTTCTATTGACAGGAAGAATGGAACTTGATTGGCCTCGGTGATGCGTTGCTCGCTGTCCATGCCGAGCGGAGTGCTTTCTACCAATATGAATGTGTTACCAAATGGATGAATTTGTGGTTTAAACTTTACGGTGGTCAATTAAAGTTGGGGATAAAAAAAAAAAACTGTTTTCATTATTTAAGTGTCTCGGGGAAAATCTTTTTCTTTTTTCTACCCCTGTTTAAGGGACATACTACACACATCACCTTCTGTTTAGGTTCTGGAAACATACATGTCGTTTCTTACATGTATGTATCTGAACTGCTTGCCTGCCTTCTTTTTAGGCCTTGTTCACACCAAGCGCGTTCCAGGAGCAGAGCAGTTACAGACCGGAGCAAAACTGCGTCCAATGTATTCCAATGGTATTTTTAGCTCCAGTTCACATCGCAGTGTTTCGTTCCAGAGCAGGTAAAAAAAACTGCAGCAGGCCCTATTTTACCTGCTCTGGAACGCATCAAAAATGCATGCAAACGCACTGAAAGCCCATTTTAAACTAAAAAAAAATTATTTTTTACCGAAAACTGCCCGGAACGCATCAAAAATGCGGCACAACCCACTGCACTGCGTGTGCAGAAACTCATGCAGGTCTGGTCTGCATTTGGTGTGAACAAGGCCTTAGTGGTGTTTTGGCCAATCGCTGAATGGTATTAGAATGTTCATCACATAGACTGATTTCGAGGTAGGATTTGCACCCACTTTAGTAATCTGAGATGATATATGACCACACACGCGTTCTTTATACTTCTACTCTATACAAAGTCGCAGAAATAGACCTGCAGTCAGATACTCTACATTTGTACCCATTCTCTCTGACAACACCTGTGCTGGGCGGCCTCAATATGGGCTGTGCAGTTCATTAGACACCAGAGGAAGACCAGCTGCTCTTAGTAATGTAACAGACCTGGTCAGACATGCCCCCTCCCCTTCTCTGCAATACAAGTGGGGGGGGCGTGGCTTTTACTCAGCTCTGCTAGCACAGGGCAGTGTCAGGGCAAGATGTAGCATTCTGACTTGGAGAAAAACCGAATGGGGGGGGGGGGGCAGGGTTATAAAAAAGGAGTGTGAAGTCAATTGGGCTTTAATATGTAATTAATTCCGTGTTAACGAATACATTAATGTGCCTTTTACCAACTAGAGATGGGTGGTTAGGGGCCACTGTATCCTTGGCCATGGTGTCCATAGCGACATGCAAGACACAAGGCGTGTCAGGGGGGGCCACTGTATCCTTGGCCATGTGGTCCATAGCGGCATGTAAGACTGGAGGCCACCAGGTGTGCCGGGGAGCACCGTTTCCTTGGCCATGGGGTCCATAGCGGCATGCAAGACTGGAGGCCACCAGGTGTGCCGGGGAGCACAGTTTCCTTGGCCATGGGGTCCATAGCGGCATGCAAGATTGGAGGCCACCAGGTGTGCCGGGGAGCACCGTTTCCTTGGCCATGGGGTCCATAGCGGCATGTAAGACCGGAAGACAAGGCGTGTCAAGGGGGGGCCACTGTATCCTTGTCCATAGCTACATGTAAGACTGGAAGACAAGGGGGGCCATGGTGTCCATAGCAGCATGTAGGATTCTGACACACCTTGTGTCTTCCAGGGGCCACTATCCTTGGCCATGGTGTCCATAGCGGTGTGTAGGACTGGAAGACACAAGGTGTGTCAGGGGGGCCACTGTATCCTTGGCCAAGGTGTCCATAGCGGCATGGAAGACTCAGACACAAGGTATGTCAGGTATAAGTAGGGAAGCCCAGCGTATGAAGGACTATTTGGGTCCTGTATGGTACAATGGGTTTACTATGGTGACCACTTCTTTTTATGATCCGAGAGACTGCAGTTTATTGTGACGTGTGCCTACAAATACAATAGGGGGGAGAGATATTTGGTGATAGATATGTTGAAATAAGCCTTACAGGGAAGAAAATTTGGACTTGGTGCCCAGCATCTTATAGGCAGGGCTTATACCGCAGAGGTCTTCTGGGAACTAGAAGAGGAAATGATTGTGTGTTTTAATAATTCAGACTATTTCTTTGATTTCCCCCCCCCCCCCCAAAATGCTGGATTTTATTTTCAATGGCTGTTTTTGTTTAGATACTTTGATTCTTTGTAGTGTGGACGATGCCGTTCTGTTTGACATAATTTCGAATTAAATATCTCCGACCCGACACTCCTATTTCTGCAGTCATTTTACCAAGTTGTATGTCAGGTACACACAAACACCTGAATGGCGGGGTTCTTCTCCCGGCAATGATGTTTAAAGGAGAACTATGAGGTGAGTGATTTTCACTCACCTCATAGTTCTAGCCTTAGGGTTGACAATGAGACTGTCACAGGTCGGCTCAGTAGATCGGGAGGTGAGCGAACACATACCGGGTTCGCTCACTTCTCGATCCTGTCACGGCTCTCTGCCATGACAGGGGAGGGGCTGGATTCCCCGCTCCGATCCTCCAGCGCTGACTGGCGGAACGGACGGGGGAGGGGGGCGGGTACAGCTGGCTCTGCCTCTAGATAGGCAGAGCCAGCTGTCAGTCACGCAGCTGGGCGGATCCCGGCACAATTGTCGGGATCCGCTTTATCTGCGGCGTCTCAGTATACCCCGAGCTACAGCTCCCTATATACTGAGCCTAGGGTGACGGTAGGACGCTAGTTTGTGTCCTCCCGTTACCCTAAGGAGAACTATGGGGAAAAGACTTAACCTCATAGTTCTTTAAATTTAGTGCGGGCAAAGCAGCATCATCTATTCTCAGGGATCTGTTACTGGGGAAGACCTACAACTCCCATCTGCAACAAAGGGACTCCAATGCGTCGGCATAAGTGCGGTGAAGTCGCTGTACTTGGAGTCCATTGATTGCGTCCTCTATCCCCCAGGACTGTATGGCGCTTCTTTTATGGGGCTGGGACGCAAACAATGTAGAAGCCTGCATATTGCACCCGCGACGCCCTGGTAACAGCCGCGATGCTGTGCAGGCTTTAATGCAAAAATGTAATCAATGCGTTTTTGTTTTTTTTGGTTTTCTATTTGATCAATGTGGGAGCATGTATTAAAGGAGAACTATGGGGTTAAGGCTTTTCCCCATAGTTCTCCTTGGGGTAACAGGAGGACACAAACTACGGTCCTCCCGTCACCCTAGGCTCAGTATACCGCAAGCTGCTGCTCGCGGTATACTGAGACGCCGCAGCTGAAGCGGATCCCGACAATTATGTCTGGATCCGCCCAGCTGCGTGACTGACAGCTAGCTCTGCCTATCTAGAGGCAGAGCCAGCTGTACCCGCCCCCTCCCCCGTCCGTTCCGCCAGTCAGCGCTGGCGGAGAGGGGAATCCAGCCCCTCCCCTGTCAAGGCAGAGAGCCGTGACAGGATCGAGAAGTGAGTGAGCGCCGGTATGTGTTCGCTCACCTCCCGATCTACTGAGCCGACCTGTGACAGTCTCATTGTCACAGGTCGGCTTGAACTATGAGGTGAGTGACAAGCACTCACCTCATAGTTCTCCTTTTAAATTAGAAGAATATGCAATAACCAGGCTTGAAATAACCACGAGAGGACGGAGGAGCCCGACGAGTAGCTTCCCGGCCAGCCGTTGTAATTACACGGCCGGCTGGGAGCTTTACATTCCAGTGATCGGGCGTAAAATGCAAGGCTATAGTCCGTTCATGCTGACTGGTGACATCTTTGACTGACTGCTGAGACGCCCTAAAATTTTTCAAGCCCTGACCATAACACTCAGTTTAAAATGTAGACTCCCCGCTGCTCTTCTATTTCCTGTACACTGTTAATACATTTCAATGGAAATACCTTTTTTTTTTTATTTATTCAAAGCAGTCATATGACTGCAAAGCTCTGGCCAGTGTGCCTGTCCATGGAGGGTCTTCATCCCACCGGCATCTATAGGGGTGGGCAACCTCAGCACTTAGATGTGTGTGGAACTACAAGTCCCATAAGGCACTGCAAGACTCTTGACAGCCATTGGCATGACTCCCGAATCCCAAAGGCATGATGGGATTTGTAGCTTCACCACAGCTGGAGTGCCAAGGTTGCCACCTTCTGGTCAGACGTTGTCGCCTCTGGAAATATAGACACCCACCATCCGCACTGACAGATGCACTTTCCATCGCCATGTAACCACTTGGGAAATGTTTTTTTTTGTTTAAATTACAGAGATTTATTAGAAACCGTATGCAGGAAATTGAAGAGCCGCAAGGAGGCAACATTTAAGGTTCTGCAAGGACCAGGAAAAGACCGCCGGCTCCCCATGACATAAGATTAGAAGATGGAGGATGAGCAGCAGTAGTTTACCCCAGAAGTACAATGGATTTGCTGGGCATGGGACTGCACACACAAAATAAATTATATAGAGGTGGAGTGTCCCTTTAAATTTCTGTAAAAGGTGCACTACACCTTTAAGATGTCTTTATGAATCACGTTGTACGTGCAGAAGAAGTGTATCTGACCCTTTATAAATGATCTATGGGGCCAAACGTAGCACCGACCGGGGGGCGGGGTGCACAGTATACACAGTATACACAGAATGTTACCGGTCCCGGATCCTATACAGTAATTCCCATAAACACCGCGCCGGTGTTTATAACTCCTCCCCCTCAGACGCGCTCGCAAATCACAGACAGCCAGGTCACCTGACCCTACCCGATGACGGCTCTCTAGAGAACTAATAAGTGAACAAATATTCTGCGCTAATGGAAGAAAGAAAAGAAAGAAGAAGAACCGGATAGACTACAAGCTGCTGAGACTCAGGCTTGGGTTTGGAAATTAATCTCTACAGAACTCGCCGCACAGAGGCGCGCACACGTAACGCTGGCAGCCGGGTCACGTGGCCGGAACACCGGCGCGCACGCCCCCCGCCGTGATGACGTCAAGCGCGTGGAGCCTTCGAAGCCGAATGGGCGGGAAAAGCCGCCAGAGAAGCTGAGCTGAGGAGAAAAGTCACCCGGCCGGGTCTGATGACGGTGAGGTGAGTGTGTGACGGGGGAAAGGCAGCGAGGAGGTGGCCCGTAATATTAAGTATCGGTTGAAGTGACGTCTATACAATTAATGGCCTGTCAGCTAAAAAAGCGAACCTGTCACCGAGCAACAGTGTGTTTTGTGCCCTGTCAGTGTGCACTGTGCTGCTTTTGCCCGGTCACAGCTGTTGCAGGTCGGTTGGCTTCATCCAACATGGCCGTTATTATTTATTTGAATTGAAAGCTGGTTGGAGTGAAGTAGCCTGAACCTTACTGTGCGCAGGTGCTGTCAGGCCCAGCTCACAAATCCCATCATCCCTCTGGGAGTCATTCCTAGTTCTCCATTCATGTACGCAAGGACACATAGAAAGCAATTGTTTTCTATGTCCCCCGTTCCCACCATAATGGTACTTGTCTGCGTTTTTGTGCAATGCAATGTCAACTCAGTGCTGCGGTGGAAGTGTCATTTAGTGACGTTTAAATAAAGTTTTTAAAAAGTAAACCGTGTGATGTAGTATTGTAACAACACATCACATTGTAACAAAACATCACAATGCGCCATACTTGAAAACGCCCAACGCAACAAAATCAATGTTTTTTTTCAAGGGCCCCTGA
>NW_017306273.1:5612984-5614214 GCF_000935625.1 Nanorana parkeri
TGCTGCTCTTACCTGTCAACAAACGCTCCTTCACCTCCACGTCTGGCGGTGTAGGACCAGCACATCATACACAGCAGCACAGCCCTGTAGTCGGTATTTAAAATTCAACTCGCAAACTGTGATCACTCCTTGTTCAGAGCGGTCACCTGACCAACGAGTAACGCTTTTCATGGGTCAGGGGACCGTGCTTGAGGGGGCAGATTGTTGGCGGTCATTCCAGTTTCCCAAACTCGCCTGGGAAAGTGGAATTACACTTGAAGTCCGGTTCACACTATAGCGGTGACCTGTGTTTTTTTGTTTTTTTTCTGTACAGGAAACACGCAGGTCACCACTAGGGCTCATTGAAAACAATTGTTTTTGGGGGTGTTTTTGCAGGGGGTTGTTAAAAAATTATCATCTTTCAAGTTTTATTATCATTTATTTTTGCTATTTTAAACCCAAATCCAGCATTTATTTTCTCTTCCCTTGCAGTGAATTGGCAATAAACGAGTGATTATATAAATCATGGCCATACCTTTTGTTGAGGACTGGGATCTGGTGCAGACACTAGGAGAGGGAGCTTACGGAGAGTAAGTATTACAGGAAGCTGGCTTACTTTTGGATTCTTTAGTAGATTTACTGTATATTGCAACTGCCCCTGAAACGGAATGCATTAGACTCTCCAACGTATAAACATATATAGGAGGTTAGCCCTTTTTTTTTTTTTCCTTAATGAGCAGCCTATTGATTGAATTATTTTCCGGTCAGGGTACAGCTGGCTGTGAACCGGAAGACTGAGGAGGCGGTGGCCGTGAAGATTGTGGATATGAAACGAGCAGCAGATTGCCCAGAAAACATAAAGAAAGAGATATGTATCAATAAAATGCTCACCCATGCCAATATTGTCAAGTTCTTCGGGCACCGCAAAGAAGGCAACGTTCAGTATCTGTTCCTGGAGTACTGCAGGGGAGGCGAACTCTTCGATAGAATTGGTAGGTGATCATTTAATTTGTTTGTTATGCAGAGCTCACTGTGAAGAGAACACTGCTGAAATAATATCAATCGGTATCTTATGTGTACATGGTTGTGATATGTAGGTGGAAAAATGGAACACTACTGTTCTGTTATGTGTAGCACAGCTGTGTGTATATTTGTGTACATTATCACGCTTGATTTTATTGGCTAGGAAAGGGTTGTCCTGGGGGGGGGGTAATCAGACACTGATTTGATGGGTATGCAGATGCAGGTATG
>NW_017306273.1:5614359-5623937 GCF_000935625.1 Nanorana parkeri
CCCCCCCCCCCCCCTGAAGGGGGGGGGAAATGTGTGTGTGTGTGTGTCTTATGGAGCGAATCCCTACGCCCGGGACATGCAGTTTGGGCGCTGGGCGAGTATTTTTTTTGTACATTCAGCCCTGCTCCGGACAAACAGAGCTAAATGTACAGTGGGAGCCGCTGCTCGTTTAATACAAGTGATCTAGTTAGATCACTTGTATCAAAACGAGCGGCGGCGATTGTGTCTGCCCCCCGCCGTGGTTTTCGGGGGTCCCCAGCTCCTCTGGGGGACCCGTGACCACGGCATAGGAGCTTACCATAGAGCCCCTAGAGTAGACTAAGAACGTCCGTTCTTTGTCCTGTGTGATTACTGAGACCGTGGCGCTGTAATCACAGCGCCACCTGTCTCAGCTGTGACTAACTACAGCTGTCACAGAACCCCTGCGTCCTATGGTCCGGAGCGCCTTATAGAGCGCAAAACACGGTAATTGAAAGTAAGTAGATGTCTCTGCTCTATCCTTGCAATATGTGATCTTAGAGGAGCTGCGTATTGGAGTTTTTAAGTTCATGCCTGTAAAAGGGATCCCCTGAAAGCAAACCTTTACATGGCAATATGACATTTCTAATTACAAAAAAATCCCAAATGCATTAGTATGCAATAACCCAAATGAACAAATTTTAAAACGCTATATTTTTGTTATTTTATAAAATACTACTTTTTTTTTAAGTTTGACTTTCGGTCCTGGAATGTAGTGGGCGGCCATGTTTGAAGAGGGCAAACACTCCTCTTTCCTGTATTTCGTCTCCCGTCATCGAGCGTAGTTCTTGCGCAGCTTCACGAGGTTCCACGGCCACACCCCCTTCTGACAGTGCACCACTATTCATTTTTTCAAAGCAGGAAGTGAATGGTCTGCAAGTACATCATAATGATAGCATTTTGCACCTGACACGATTAGGGTATAAATCATCATATATAGAGGAATACATTGGTAGATTTTGATTTTTGAGCGTAAAGGTCCGCTTTAATGTAAACAATTTTATCAATGTGTGTTTATGGTATCTAACCCCTTTATTTCCTGCTTGTGCCTTGCTGATCCACTATGGAAGTGTACTGCAAGTCTGATTTAAAAATAATTCTCGCTACCAGTCTCCAGTGATGAGACGACCACAATACTCCTGGTAGCCAGAGACAATGTGATCTTAGTCTAGGCTTCTACTTAAAGTAGAGTTACATTCTCTCAAAAGAAAACCCAGTTTTGTAAAGTACTGTAAGGAAAACAGGATTACATGCTTGTAACTCGACTCGAAAGCCTGCAGCAAAGGGTTACAGTGCTGCAGCTGAAATGAGCAGATGTTGTCACCCAGGAAAGGAAGATCAACAGGAAACTGTTAATGGCAAGTCACTATGATGCAGAAATCGAGTAACATTTGGGACCCTTTTTAAGACACAGTTTTTCTTGTGAATTGATGTATCTGTGTTGGTAATATTTTGCATTTGTGATCTGTCCTAGAGCCAGATGTCGGCATGCCAGAGCAGGAGGCGCAGAAGTTCTTTCAGCAGCTCATTGCTGGCGTGGTAAGGGAAGCTTACCTGCTTCATTTGTTGGTTTTATATGCACATTATTGACATGTTATAATAGAATATTAGTTTTATTGTTTTGGGGACACAGCTGACCTCTGGGGTATAAGCTCTGTCTTCACAGCACGAGGCAGTAATAGTTCTTGTCTTCCTATGGTATATAGCCCTTTTATTGTCTTTACGTTTTTTTTTGTTTTTTCTTAGTTCCTAGTAAGAGATTCACTGCACATTTTGAGGTCTTGTTAAAGTATAAAGCAGCATGTTAGATTTTTTTTTTTTTTTCTTTGTCTGAAATGCAATTGTGCAGTTCTTCACATTTTGCTCTGTTTTGTGTCCCGTGAGGTCTTTCTTTATATCTAATGTTGCTAACTTGTGACCTTGTAATTATTCTATTAGGAATATCTTCATGGTCTTGGAATTACACATCGCGATATAAAACCTGAAAACTTGCTTCTGGATGACAGAGGTAGGAAATATAACCTTCCTATGGTACACACATTACAAGTAGTGTGTTAGCACTCAAGCGGGTTGTTCATTAAGGTGTTTGCTAACCTTTGCACCTTGGGAAAAATAATGCTAATTCACTACATTTTGATTTAATGCAATCTGACTTTTTCTGAAATATGTTGTGGAACTGGGTTATTTTTTATTTGGTTGGGTTTACAGTAAAACAACAACAAAAAATCAAACTTCTGAGCTTTCGAAAAACTCCTTTTTGTATTGTCACTGAAGTCAATAACTAGCCCGTGGTATTTACTTCATCCTTTTAGGATGTATATTCCTGTGTGATTTCCGTGGCTCAGTAGCCGTTGTTTTGTATTTTTCAGATCAGCTAAAGATCTCAGATTTTGGCTTGGCCACCGTTTTCAGACATAACGGGCGGGAGCGTCTCCTGAATAAAATGTGTGGGACACTGCCCTATGTAGCACCTGAGCTAATAAAGCTGCGAGCCTTCCATGCTGAACCCGTGGACATCTGGTCTTGTGGGATTGTCCTGACAGCAATGTTAGCTGGAGGTAATGTAGACCAACATAGCACATGGAAAGGGTATGGTGGGTTTCCCATAGAAAAGTGTTAACATTTATCAAACTAGTAAAGACTGCGCAATTTATGTGCCTTAGTAAAAAAAATATGCAACTTTGGGATTTGTGTTCAAAATAGTACAAGATGTAAAATTGTATGTAAAGATATATATTAAAAAAAAATACTCCAAAAGGAAATGTCCTGTTTTTGGCCCTAAACGAGATTTATGCTGCTCCAGGTACAATCTGACCTACCTCTGCAATGTATAATAAGCATACTTAAAGGGACATTAAACTCAGGCGTTAAATCTTAAAAACCATACTGGTCCTTATTTGTGTATCACTCGGCTGTAGATCCTCAAATCATCTCTGAATTGGTGATGACATTGTCCTTCCTTCTGGAGGGGGGCTACTTTTGCTCCCCATGATCCCTGTGAGTAATGTAAAGTAGCCATCACTCCAAGCCACTAATTAAGTATTCACCTTCATGAATACAGGACACCTTGGTCAGGTATAAGTGATGTTATCAACAGATATGTTTACACTCTGAAGTCTTTTATGTTGCCTGCTAACAGATGTATAAGAAAAAAAATGCTGTTCTTAGAGCCCATTCACACCAGGGCGGTTGAGGATCAGCGGTTACCGTCCTTATCTCAAAATTGAGGTTTTTTTGAGTTTTTCATTGCGTTTCAGCGCTGAAACGCAGCTCCATTGAAAGCGCTTGGAAACTGCACTGATCAGCACTTCAAAAATGGTGCAGGGAGCAGTTCGGATGGCCGAACCACCCCGGCGTGAACGTGGTCTTATCCTCTACTACAAAATATCTATTTACATGTACTAGATGCCGTCTTCTTTGAAATATTGTTTTTTTCTTTTTTGGTATTTATTCATTGGTTTCATACATTTCTCTGTGATCTTGTATTGTAGAGCTGCCATGGGATCAGCCTAACGATGCATGTCAAGAATATTGTGACTGGAAGGAGACAAAACACTACCTCAATCCATGGAAAAAGATTGATTCCTTGCCTCTTGGTAGTCAGCTTTTTCTTTGTTCATTTTGTCTTGTAACCTTCTCTGCAAACAAAAATCTGCTCTATGTATTGGATTACAAATATTCTGGAATACTCAGTTTTTATAGCTGAAATCTGGTTTAACTCCAACTCTTTTAATGTTTAATCAGCTGCCCAAAAAAACAGTTCTCGAGGAACTAAATCGGCACAAACTTTTGGGACTGTAGCCAACTTGATGGCAACTTGAGAGCAACAGGATCGCTAGGAGGGCAAAGAACAGGCACCTGCCTCTGTGGAGTAGCTTCCTCACTGGCCAGACTACCGAGGATTCACTCCTCCGCTGCTCTCTTCTGTGCGAGGGAGATTGTGCAGCATTTCGGTCAGGGAGGGATAAATGCCAGTCCGAATGCTTGGTTTTTTTGTAAATATATAAGAGAAGAACCGATCAGATTCAAAGCTGCGCTGAAAATTGAAAGTTGGATCATGAAATTCTAAACCTGATTTCATTGTAACTCTGGTTTTATGTCAGGCGCCTTGGTGCATCCATTTATTATGGCTGGGTAAAAACATTTTTTTAAATTTATCGTCTGTTTCCTCTTAGAGTGCCTTTTTTTTATTTGCTGGCAGTATGACATTTTCAGGCATTTTTTGTCTTTCTTTTCCTAGCGCTGCTGTGTAAACTCCTAACAGAAACCCCCAGTACTCGAATTACTATTCCAGACCTCAAGAAAGACCGTTGGCTTACCAAACCCCTGAAGAAAGGTAAAGGGTTACGTGGGTTTTGTTTCTCATCTGGGCTGACGCAGACCGCTGTGGAGATCAGACCCTTTGTTCACATGGTGGGGCAAAAAACATGGATGACTTTTATCTCCCTATTGGCTCAGTTCACAAGGCTAACGCACCAGGATAGAGTTATTTGAATCCACTGAGATTTAAAAACTACAGTAACTTGGCTAAATTAGCCTTATGCTTTTGCTTGAGGTTTTGTAAATTGAGGCGTATGTTTTCTCATCGAGTAGTGTCTGCTTTTAATATCCTCGAGTTAGGAGACTATGGATAAGTTTTGCAAACTAGTAGAATGGAGACATTGACTTCTAATGTCTAGTTTCTCTATCATCCAATGAGGGGGACAGCTCTGAGGAATCTGATACTAGGGTTTTGCCACTACCACTAGGAGAATTGGACACTAGGCAACAAAAAAATGAAAAAGCCTGTCGCGTTAAGGACATAGTCCCCTTCCACCTCACAACCGCCAGCTGAAGCAAGCAGTACACATGGAAATGTCGGGAGGGAGATGTGTCCCTCAATGGACTCGGAGAAATGGATTTTATGCTAGGAGCAAAATCCTATTTTCTCTATTGTCCATTGAGGGTCACAGCTCCTGAAGAATTGTATAGGTGGGTATGTTCTAAAGCAGTCCAAACGAAGGGGTTGGCTCCATAACCGCTAAAAGAACTAGTTAAAAATAATAATAATGAAAACACATATTTAAATGGCTGCCTGAAGAACTTGTCTGCCAAAACTAGCATCAGAAGCATAACCCTAATTATCAGATTCTTCAGAGCCGTGTCCCTCACTGTACTCTGAGAAAAGGATTTTATGGTAATTTACGGCATTTGTTAATTTGACTTCAGGGCACAAGACAGAAAACCCCTTGTAGTCTCCCCCCGTTGCTTCTTAGGTCTAGGGGTACAAAGAGGAAATATTGCCTTTCCCAGATTTGACTCGCATCTTCTCCCTGATGCTCTCGGCGTCATCACATACGGTGCAAGGCTATTAAGCCTCCAATGTATGTGGAAGTCCTGAGTGTGTAGCCCCAGAGGCTTCATGGGACTGGTTGCACTGATGAAGGGCTTTGTCTTTATTTCCTTAGACACACACCCAAATAAGTATGCACAAGAAAATCGATTAGTAATCAACTAGGATGGTGGCTAATTGTAGTTCAGCTGCATAACAATCACCCGCAATTACTTGCACCCCAGGGTTCCCATTGTATCATGCCTTCACCAAATAAACCACTGGCCTTTCAATGCCTATGCCGGGTGACTTTAGTTGCGCGATTGTTGACTACATATTGTCTATGTAATATAACTCTTTTGCTGTATTTGGTGAGTTTCTGAACAAGCAGATTTCTCACAACTGTTTTTATTTTGTTTTCTCCCAGTTGGTGTAAAAAGACAGCGGCTATGCTCCGGAGGTGCAACCGAAACATCTGAAGTTCTCAGTAAACACATTCGTAGTGATGCGGACAGGTTTCATCTCTCACACAGGCCAGTGCTTCTTTTAATAACCTTTTTTGTTTTAGGAGCATTTTTCGATGAAAGCACAAAGGTGTGAATTCTCACCAAGGATGGAATTTAAATACTTCTCTTGGCTTACATTTGCTTGTGCTGTTTACTGCACATGATTTGTATAATGTACAGTGTGTACACCTCCTTTTTACGACTCCTATGTACTATAGTACATAGCTATATGTACGTACGTCACGTATTTCATACTATAGTACATGGCTATATGTATGTAAGTACGTATGTCACATATATCGTGTATTTCATACTATAGTATGAGATACGTGATTGCTGACCTGCAGTACAATAAAGCCCAGGTCACACAGGCCAGCTTGTGTGGAGGACCAGCGCATTAGCTGCACAAACTTCTCCATAGAGGAGACAGGAGGGGGGTGAAATGTGTTTCTGACAAGTTTTTCCCTATGGCTCCAGAACCCAAAGGGAAAGTAAAAGTCCTTTTTTTTAAATGGCTGACAAGTAGACTTTTTATTAAAGAAGAGACTGTATGTCACCTGCAGCTCGGTGTACAGTCTTGGCATAATTCTGTACTGGGATAAAGTAACTCCTGTGCATATGTGCAGGAGTTGAGTCCTCCCGGGCCTGCATATTTAAGATGACAAAAGACCAGGTAAAGATGGAGGGCAGTATGGACATTGCAGTGCTGGTGCGGTGATGCCAGCTAAGTAAGTGTGATAATGTGCAAATATGCTGGGCATACTTGTATATAGTGACAAAAAGGTCCTGGGCTCATTTTTCTTTCTCTCTGAGGGCCTGTTCACATGATATCAGGTCCTGATCAAGTGCGGATCTGCAGACTGATGCAGTGCGTTTTTGATGCGTTCAGTAAAAAAAATAAAAAAATGTTTTGGTTCTTTTTTTGGCTGGAGTGGGGCTGTGAGTATTTTAGCTGCAGTGCAGTGCGTTTTTTGACGCGTTTGCGTTTCCTGACCGTACAAAATGTGGCATGCAGTATTTTTCTGTCGTAACCTGAACGGAATGCGCACGTGAGAACTGTAGCCCATAAAACACATAGGGATACATTGGGATGCATTTTGAGTGCAGCAGCGTACGGATCAGGTCAGCACACAAAACGGGCGTCATGTGAACAGGCCCTTAAGGTTTATTTCCATTTTAATTCCAGTAAAGGCAGCACACTTTCTGTGCCCTATAGGGAAGAATGCAGCTGCTTTGCCCATGCAATTAGGCTTGCGAGGTTGATTTTTTTTTTCCCATAACGTCTTCCAGGACAGCATCACGAGATGGAATCTCCTCCCCCACACACAGGAAACACGTCACTTAATCTGCTTAAAAGACCCTCCTCTCCTCCACTCCCTCAGTCTTTTGTGTTTCCTCAGTCAAGCTGGGGAGCGCGTCACAGAACGCTGAGAGAGGGCTTCCATGTGGTGATGCTGCCCGGGAAGTCTTCCTTGTTGGCCTGCCTGTGTAAGGCAGAGGGGTAGGTTTGCCTACCTTGTGGAGCCCCAGGGATTCTCCTAGCGCTGCAGGAGATGAGGCTGGCTTCCTTTCCCCCTTCAGTGCCCAGTGCGGGCCGGTACCGGGAGGGCGAAACCCCCTTGGCTGGTCAGGGGAAGCGGTGGACCGCCGTTCAGAGGGGTCTGTCCGGTTCTCAGGGCCTCGGGACGTGTTCCACGGCCAGGCCGGGTGGCCGCGTACGTCACTTCCGGCGTGGGTGACGTCATTTCCGGGCGCCGGGCTTGTGCGTTCCAAGCCTCGTTTTCGGCGCAGGAGGAAGGGGAGGGCTCGGCTGGTGCTTAATACAGCGTGGATCTCAGTAGTGACTGAGAGGAAACGCTGGCAGGCTTCTCTTCAACAGGCTCTGCAGACATGGATCCTGGGTTACCTCTGCAGCTTGCAGTGACTGCGGATACCGGTCTTCAAAGCACCAGCACGGCTCAGGTATGGAAGATGTGTATTATCTTACCTCCCTGTTACCTCTGATATTTCTTTTCCTCCACCTGGGGTCCCTTGGTGTTGGATGCTTTATCTCCTGCTAGTCCATAATGTATTACTATAAAAAAAAAAGTGTACAATTTTACACAAAGGTATTTTTAGCCTGTGTACTGTACTGACATTATTCTGTGTGATAGAAGCTAAATAATTGCCATGTATTTTCTGTCCTTATCTGTTTATTATTGTGTTGACTGCAGATTAAACCGTTAAAGGTCTTATAAGTGATGAAATGTTAACTATAAGTAGTGATCCTGTGTACTATTTTGGATGTAGTATTCCATACTGTTCCCCTTCACTTTCAAGAGTTCACTAGTTTACAATCCAGTAACCAAACCTGTTGCTTTGCTATGCAGTGATGAGAAGACGACGCATTCCAGCACACAGCCTGAGCCTCGCACAGCCCTCCCGTCCTGGGACAGTAGCTCCTCGAATATAGACAGCCTGGTGCAGGGTAAAGGAATCAGTTTCTCTCAGCCGGCCTGTCCAGAAAACATGCTGCTAAGCAGCCAACTGATGGGCACTCCTGGCGCCTCCCAGGTAAACCCAACGTCATCTTCTAACAATTCTCCTATTTCACGTTGTGTAGTCATTACTTCCTTCTCTTTTTCGTCGTATCTGCCTGAAATTTTTTTCCATCTCTGTCCGTTTTATTATTTTATAATACTGAAACCTAAAACTCTTACAGAACCCATGGCAACGTTTAGTGAAAAGGATGACCCGGTTCTTCACCAATGTTAATGCCGAAAATACTTATAATAATCTGAAGGATAAATGCGAAAAGATGGGCTATGTCTGGAAGAAAGGCTGTGCCAATCAGGCAAGTTCATTCATCTTGCTGGGCTAGGGTGTAGCTTTGTAAATGCTTGGTGCAGAGAGTGTAGAGATGTGCTCCAAAAAGATTGTGGGGGACAGGACTTTATGTGTACATTGAATAGTTGGCAAATGTATTGTAAAAGTCCTGTAATTCAGTTAAATGCATACCTGTCCTTATGGCTATTTATTATACCCTACTTACCGGAACATAGGTCAGTACTGTAAGACAATCATGTTCTATTGTATTGTACAATTAAATGAGTTCAGGTGCTGGGAGCCTGCTTACGGGACGGGAGAGATGATATCATTGTGGTTATGCCCCTAGCTGTGTTCCTAATCTGTCATTAGAGAGAGCAATATCATTCTTGTGGCTATACAGTGTGACGGGATTATGTGGATCTTGGAGAGGAACTGCTGCACGCCTTACCGGGACCCCTATGTATAAAGGAGGGTGCTGTAGTAACCACGGATGGTGTCGTGCATCTTCAAATATATGATAAATGTATAGTATTATGTGGATCACACGATTAGCTGAACAGCATTGCAAGTATGTGTTTCAACTCTGGAATTGGCTATTTCGACAGAGTTCAGCTTTGTGCCGTGTTAGTCTGATAGCATTGTAAACCAAAATAAATTAAAACAGACTTTTAGGTTTGCAGCAGAGTTGCATAGAATTTGAACCCTAGGAAATATTACTAGTAACCCTGCTACCGCTGGCCATGATCAGACTTTTATTGTATTCGTCCCCACTGGCGAAATTCATCCCGTTTGTCATTGTGGCCATTGCTGAAAGTGAGGGGAAAAAACAACATTTTTGGAGTTGTCACAAGAACAAAAAAATTGTATAATTCTTCCAATGGGGGTACTAGTTCTATTGGCAGGGGGGGGGGGGGGGGGGTCCGCGCCATGCAGGA
>NW_017306273.1:5624391-5637640 GCF_000935625.1 Nanorana parkeri
TTTAGCTTTTATAAATAATTTGCCTTCATATCTGGCAGCTTTTTATATATCTGATGAACTTGTCTTGCTTTGTTTATGAACCAGGTGACAATTTCCACCACTGACAGACGAAACAACAAATTAATTTTTAAGGTTAATTTGGTGGAGTTGGAGGAAAGAATATTACTGGATTTCCGCCTTTCAAAGGTACTTGATTTCTTACTGTTTTGCTGACTGATCATTGATCTAATTTTCTGTCGTGTTATTTTTCAGCAGAGCTCTGATTTGCATTTTCTGAATATTTCCTTTATGTTGAGCGTGTGGGTTTCTTTTTTTATTTGGTAGATCTGGATGTCTAGTGGTGTCCGACACCCCAGCATAGTCAAATTATAGCTATTGATGTATGGTAAACCTCTGGGGGTCCAAACATGGAGGCTGCCATCCATAACCTTTCTCTTTCAAAATGCTAGTTGCCTGGCTTTTATACCAGTACATGGAGTTGCTGTCCTGGTCCCTAATATCAGGTTAAGTCCTGATTTCACTGGCTGCATGCTTGACCTTGTGTGAAGCTAGAGAAAGCCAGGCACCCAACATTTAAAGGAGCCCCTCAATGGAAGCCTCTGTCCATCTCTTAGTGCAGGTTTCCCTTAAATTAATTTCCACAGAAGAGCCCCATGATTGGCCCAGTTTATTGGGAAACATTGCAAGTTGTTCTTCTAGCAGTTATAGGTTCAACTGAAATTTTGACCTGCGCATCTGTGATTGATTGAATGTTTGGTTTTCTTTTCCAGGGTGATGGTCTGGAGTTCAAGCGACATTTCCTGAAGATAAAGAAAAAGCTGGAAGACATAGTGGCCATTCAGAAAGTTGTTGTGTCCATCACCTGAGTATGGAGTTCAGGATTTGCGATAATTTGTTGCTGACCCACTTTCATTGCTGTTAAGTACTAGTTCCGGACTCCTTTTTATTGCTGTTAGGACCTGTAGTTGTGGTCAATGAAGGCATGTGGGGGTTGGGGGGCATTTGGGATGCTCCCAGCTTTCTTGGAGAAGGAGGAGATCCATTTATTTCAAGGTGCAGTCATATTCACAGTGGCCTTCACAAAATGTTTCTGTGCCTTTTAATGCCGGATCTCACTAGTGCTTCCTTGGCACGTTTGGTAATGTTACACAGTTGTGAAGCTTGCAGAGTTTGTGTCCTACACATAAACTTGATTAAAGTGTGACACATCTCTGCTCCTAGTGCTGTGGTGTACATACATTTCACATGTGAAAAAAAAAAAGAAAATTCTTGTTGCCAATATATATTTTATTGTGTTGTATCGGTAAGAGATACCTCATGTTCACATGAATGTTTTCACAGTTAGTACTCTTCAAATGATTGTAGTCAGTTGCCAGAGCTATATAATTAGTCTGGGCCCAGAGGCAATCGGTGTTCAATAAAAAAAAAAAAAAAGTGAATGTTTGTTTGTCATATGTAACATACTTTTAATGTGTAAATAAATATCACTTTGCGGGAATTTTATATTCCGGTTCTACATGCTGGAATTTGCAACTCTGAATATTCTTGCAAAAAAGACAGCTTGGTTTTATTTACTTTACCTGTGTTTGTCTTCTCTGCTGGAGTCAGGGGGTGAAAGTTACTGCCCTGTCAACTGCCTGACTTCTCGCAGTGGGGTTGGTTTTCTAAGGCTAATGGGCTTTTAACTCTCTATTGGGGAATTTTCCCTTTAGCTTAGTGAATGAAGAAAAATTCATCTTTCAATCATGTGCAAGCAAAAATACTAGATGGTAGAATATAAATGAACCAACACTCCAAATATGTATCATACATTTATTCATAGACCGTGACACACAAGTGAAAAGCATAGCAACATTTTGGGGCCTTGCAGGATTCCTTAAGGTAACAAACGTGTATAAATGCTTTGTTGAAACCCAAAGTAAACCCCCCCTACAAAGAAAGGAATGTGGCATAATAAGCATGTGAATAATAGAAGTGCGTGCATACCTTCTGATGGAGCACCCTGTGTGCCAACAATACATATACAGTGTTCCAGGGAAATCTCATCTTTAGATCAAGGACAGTAGTTTTGTTGCTAGGCAGCAGCTCTATTCTGTACCAGCTTCCTGTCCTACCCTCTGCGTGGGAGCTGTGCCAGGACCCTGGTCTGCCTCAAAATCAGCCCCAAATCTGTGCGGCCAGCAGCTGAGCGACCCATAGGCATGCAATAAAATCCAACTCTGCTATGCAGTCCTTCTACAAGACAAATACAGAAAAGCTCCGGTGTTTAAAGCAAGATCAAGTGGGTACATCTCAATCAAAGAGAAAAAAGGCACTAGAGAGGGGTGGCAAAGAAAATGGACATGGGAAGGATAAAGTACTGTACTGGGGGCAGTAATAGGAATATCAGATCACAAACTAGGTGACGGTAGCTAACAGTATGTAGCCACGCAGAATATAGTCTTTAACCCCTTCGTGACTGACGACGTACAGTGTAGGTCGCCAGCATCGGGGCTGTTTAAACAGACTCCCGGTGACTTTTGCCGCCGGGAGTCTGTTTAAACTTGTAGAGCCGACTGTCGGCTTTACAACAGAAGCGATCCTGGCGACTTACCTGTCGCCAGATCGCTTCTGCGTCCCGAAGAAGGGGCCGCCCCCCCGCCGGAGGGTTTTACGTCATTTTCAGGCCTAAAATGTGGAATATAACATGGGTGCAAAAAATAAAAAAAGGGCCTCAGTCATGAAGGGGTTAAAATAACATGATTTATGAAATGTTCAAGAATCCCAAGATAACTGATATGGCCAGGCTCCCAGGTGTAGTAAGATCCATTCAAACCCCACATCCAATACAAACATACCAGAAGGTATTGAGGTGTTGGTCATCTGTTGTCCACATGTATATCCAAAAGATGTATTTAGCCCTCTTTAGGGCTAACCGTATCAAGGGTAAATATCCAAAAATTCCCCTTCTCAATAGTAGGTTGTCTGTTGCCACCTCTGCATAGTTTTGTGACCTTTTGTATGATCAATGTAAAACTAGAAAATGAATTTATAATTTGATGGCTACATTTCACCTTTAAAACATTTTTAGTCCTTTTATTAAGAAGGATTTTCCAAATACCTTTTTTTTTTTTTTTTTTTTTTTTTTTTTTATTGAACAGATAAAAAATTATTGATTAAGAAAAAGATGTAAATCGGCAATACTTTGAGGTAACGAGGGGGAAATGCATCTGAATCAGACTGAAAATTAGGGCTGCAGCTATTTTCATAATCGATTGGTTAGCCGATTATTAAGTTCGATTAATCGAAAATATCACCTTTTATTAAAATATAATTGGAAGGACATACATTCACATACCTGAAGGATGCTATTGGTGCCAGGAGCACCCACTTTGCCCCTCCTAAGGAACAGGCTGCTCATCAACAAACCTGCTGGCATTTTAGAAAAGTCCTTTTTGTGCCATATCATCAAGGAAGACTTCCTCTGTCCAAAGATACACCCCCACTTTCCAAAGTTGGGGGGGCATTTAACATTTGGATTGCAGACACTTGACAGCTTGCACCTGAGACACGTGGGTGTGGGAGCTGGTCGAAGAGTTTTGCTCCGTGCCCCCTCCATGGGGTTCTTACATTTCTGTGTCACGGCACAGGTTACCAGATTTCAGTCAAGCCCTCTCGGGTCTTCTGATTTAAGGTGAAATTGCCCCAGTTTCTGTGGCAGAACAGTTTTGGAGATTTTACTCGAGCCAATTCAGAGTTCTCAAAGGATGCATTTCCCCATCTTGGATCTCGATGCTCCTGCATGTTTCCATTTGTGCTCAGAACGTCCACATGGAATGCATGCATGGGATGTAACAGGTCTTTTATCGCTTCCCTTTACCTCCTGAGACTTTCTACCGTCTGTGAACATCAAGGATGCATACTTCCATGTTCCCCATCTTTCCATTAACATTTCTTATCCTTTGCTCTAGGGTCCCTGAAATACCAGTTTATGGCCTTGCCCTGCGGCCTCACGTTTTCATCTCTGGTATTCGCCAAGGTGCTTGCCCCAGGGTTAGCTCTGTTGCACTTTTCTGGCATCTGCATTGTTGGATACTTGGACATCCTCCAAGTTGGTTGTCCAAGTATCCATACAAGATACTCCATCCAACCTCCAAGGACTTGCCCTGAAAGCACAGTCAGGGCAAGTCCTATCAGACAATGTGGTCCTAACTGTCTAAACATTGCAATGGTTCAGATTGATCTTGAACCATCAGAAATCGGGGTCTAGTCCTAGACATAACAAAGGCCAGAGGTCATCTCCCTCATGATGAACTTCAGATTAACCAGGAGTTGTCAGACTTCCTCCTTTTGCATGAAAGGCCTGGGACTGATGGTAGCATTCTTCGAGGAAGTCCCTTTATCAAAATCAGTCAACTGATTCTCAGATTTGCAAGGCTTGCCAATTGGTCTTCTGATCACATGTCCTACCAGGCAGATGATGAGGCCTTATCTGATGCCAGTTTTGGGTGTAAGGTCCTTTTGGGAGGCTCTTTAAGCGGCAAGCAGGTCCAAGAAAAAAAGTGAAATCTGGGGACTGTTTGCTGTGTTTCCCCACCCCTCAGTTGGACTGCTTTTGGACATCCTGTAGGTGAATGACTGCCTGCGTCCCTCGATGGACGAAAAGGAAAATAGGATTTTTGTACTCCCCATAAAGTCCTTTTTCTGGAGTCTATTGAGGGACACGGGTCCCACCCCCTTGTGTTTATGATCATGCTCTTGGCACTGCTTTGCCACTGAAGGGGAACTGGTAGTAGAAGGGGTTATCATTGAGGCAAGCTGTTAGTGGGAGGGGTTATCATTGAGGCATGCTGTTAGTAGGCGGGTTATCATTGAGGCAAGCTGTTAGTGGGAGGGGTTATCATTGAGGCATGCTGTTAGTAGGCAGGGTTATCATTGAGGCATGCTGTTAGTGGGAGGGGTTATCATTGAGGCATGCTGTTAGTGGGAGGGGTTATCATTGAGGCATGCTGTTAGTGGGAGGGGTTATCATTGAGGCATGCTGTTAGTGGGAGGGGTTATCCTTGAGGCATGCTGTTAGTGGGAGGGGTTATCCTTGAGGCATGCTGTTAGTGGGAGGGATATTCTTCAGGCATACTGTTAGTAGGAGGGGTTATCATTGAGGCATGCTGTTAGTGTGAGGGGTTATTCTTCAGACATACTGTTAGTAGGAGGAGTTATTCTTCAGGCATACTGTTAGTGGGAGGGGTTATCATTGAGGCATGCTGTTAGTGTGAGGGGTTATTCTTCAGACATACTGTTAGTAGGAGGAGTTATTCTTCAGGCATACTGTTAGTAGGAGGGGTTATCATTGAGGCATGCTGTTAGTGGGAGGGGTTATTCTTCAGGCATACTGTTAGTAGGAGGAGTTATTCTTCAGGCACGCTGTTAGTAGGAGGGGTTATCATTGAGGCATGCTGTTAGTGGGAGGGGTTATTCTTCAGGCATACTGTTAGTAGGAGGAGTTATTCTTCAGGCATACTGTTAGTAGGAGGAGTTATTCTTCAGGCATACTGTTAGTAGGAGGAGTTATTCTTCAGGCATACTGTTAGTAGGAGGAGTTATTCTTCAGGCATACTGTTAGTAGGAGGAGTTATTCTTCAGGCATACTGTTAGTAGGAGGAGTTATTCTTCAGGCATACTGTTAGTAGGAGGAGTTATTCTTCAGGCATACTGTTAGTAGGAGGAGTTATTCTTCAGGCATACTGTTAGTAGGAGGAGTTATTCTTCAGGCATACTGTTAGTAGGAGGAGTTATTCTTCAGGCATACTGTTAGTAGGAGGAGTTATTCTTCAGGCATACTGTTAGTAGGAGGAGTTATTCTTCAGGCATACTGTTAGTAGGAGGAGTTATTCTTCAGGCATACTGTTAGTAGGAGGAGTTATTCTTCAGGCATACTGTTAGTAGGAGGAGTTATTCTTCAGGCATACTGTTAGTAGGAGGAGTTATTCTTCAGGCATACTGTTAGTAGGAGGAGTTATTCTTCAGGCATACTGTTAGTAGGAGGAGTTATTCTTCAGGCATACTGTTAGTAGGAGGAGTTATTCTTCAGGCATACTGTTAGTAGGAGGAGTTATTCTTCAGGCATACTGTTAGTAGGAGGAGTTATTCTTCAGGCATACTGTTAGTAGGAGGAGTTATTCTTCAGGCATACTGTTAGTAGGAGGAGTTATTCTTCAGGCATACTGTTAGTAGGAGGAGTTATTCTTCAGGCATACTGTTAGTAGGAGGAGTTATTCTTCAGGCATACTGTTAGTAGGAGGAGTTATTCTTCAGGCATACTGTTAGTAGGAGGAGTTATTCTTCAGGCATGCTGTTAGTAGGAGGGGTTATCATTGAAGCATGCTCTTAGTAGGAGGGTTTATTCTTGACTGGCCTAAAGTGTTTTCTGTTTCTTGTTGCCCATGTCCGGTCCTCCTGTGGGTAGCCGTATACCCCCAAAAGTGAATGGCTTTCTGTGTCTCTCAATGTACTGCAAGAAAATGATTGTAAGGGGGTATGAAAACCCTTCTTTCCTGATCTGACTGTGCATTCTATTAGGAGCAGAGTTCTGCATTCGTTTACTCTTGTAGTTTTCAAAGTGATTTGTATTGGCAGAGAGTAGTGGCCAACCCAGTCTTAGCTGTTCATTCCTTCCAGCACAATCTACACTCTTCAGCCAACACATTCTTGATTTTCTGGCTCAGCAGCATTGATGGAATAGATGGCAGTTTAGTGAAGGGGAAAGATTTGTAGAATTCGTCACTCAGGGAATGGAATGTGACAGAATGTTGTCATGTAAAAAAAACTGATCGTAAGGACTTATCTGTAGATGGGAGCACAGAACTATGGCAAGTGTTTTCTAGTAATGTCCAAGGACAGACCTGGTGTTGGCTACCAGCAGAATTCCCCATTGCCTGGGGGAGAGCCGGCCACACAACTATGCTATGTATCTTTCTGGCGATCTATTCATCTATAGAATGCATACTGACCTGTGAAAACCTAAACAAATCTTCTGGATTGAAGAAGAAATGCGTCTGGAAGTACATCACTCTCATTGCCACTGGAAGACTTTGGTACAGACCTGTCGGATATATTTACCAATACAACCATTTATCTGATGAAGGACACCGCAGGAATCCGGTTATAGCTGATAATGATGCATCCGTTTAAGTGTGGGCTTCTTATTATGTTCCTGTGCTCGGTGGTGGTCTATCTCTGGAGTTTAATGAAAGGACTGCTTGGTGATACGCAGGTCACTGCTCTCCTAGCCTGGAAAATGGGATTTATTCTGTCCATCTGCAAGCTGGTTAATGGTTTATTTTCTACTTATTTATCTGTCATACTTCTGTGGATGTTCAGTGTTGTGTGCATTTATACTACAGGTGCTCTAGAGAAACCACTGGCAAAACGCAAAGGGGTAAGTGATCTTTTTTTTGTTATCAAGTGAGAAATTCATAGTCTGCCATTGCTGACCTGCCCTGGAAACGTTAGCAGTCTGACTGATCCAATGGCTTCACTACTTTGAATCACTGACCTGGAACTGGAATGCTAATCAGAATTACCGACTTCACTTGCTGTGTGCTGGTTCCACCTCAGTGACTTAGAATTCCGGTCAGTATGACAGCCATGCAAGTAACATTTTCAGAAATCAGGTCAGCAATTGCAGCTTGGATATTTCCCCCGTGAATATTTTGGAATGTATAGATATAGTTACATAGTATTTGAGGTTAAATAAAGACACAGGCCCACAGAGTTCAACCTTTATGTGTAAGTGTGTGTATTGCGTGCATGTGGGTATATGAGTCCATGTGTTATCGTAGGTTTTAAGAGTACCTGTACCCCTGTATGTTACGGTCTCTGAGGAAGATATCTAATTGATTTTTGAATGATTCCATACTCTCTGCTGATAACACTGCTTGTGGCAGGGAGCTCCAAAATCTAACCACTCTAACTGAGAAGACCCCCCCCTTGTGGTGAAATCTTTTCTCCACCAGTTTTAGGTGGTGGCCTCTAGTCCTTGTTATGGAGTTTACAGTAAAAAGTATGTTGCTGATGTTGCCATCACCACTGAACATCTTGTATATCAAAATCATGTCCCCTCTCAATCTCCTCACTTCCAGTGTGAACAAATCTAAATTCAGTAACCTTGTCTCATAGCTTAGGTCCTCCAGCCCCTTAATTAGTTTAGTTGCCCTTCTCTGGACTCTCTCCAACTCCAGGACATCCTTTCTGTGGATTGGTGACCGAAACTGAACCGCATACTCCAGATGAGGCCGAACCAGCAATCTATAAAGTGGCAAAATGATTGCTTTGTCTCTACAGTACATTCCCTTTTTAATACAAGACAGTGTTCTGTTCACTGTGTTAGCCGCAGCCTGGCATTGCAAGCTATTATTCAGTTTGTGGTCTACTATGACCCCCAAATCTTTTTCCATTTCTGACTTCCCTAGTGGAGTTCCCATTAATGGGTATTCCGCTTGCCTGTTTTTGACCCCCAAAATGCATTACTTTACATTTTGCAACATTAAACCTCATCTGCCACATAGTTGCCCCTCCCCTATTTTATCCAGGTGCCTCTGCAATGTTATACTGTCTGCCCGAGTCTATTACCCTCCCAATTTTAGTATCATCAGCAAGCACAGAAACGTGCTATTAACACCTTCCCCGATATCATGAATAAACAGTATTGGGCCTAGCACAGAAGCCTGGGACACGCCACTGATTACTGTAGCCCATTGTGAAAATGATCCATTTATCAATACTCTCTGGACACGTTCCTGTAGCCAGTTCTCTATCCATGTACACACCATGTCATCTATGCCCATAGACCTCAGCTTGGGTATTGGGTAGTACTGTACTGATATGGAATGCTTTATCTGGGAGTGCACGGGCTTGTGTTTGTGAGAGAGGAAACAATGGTTCTTACTGTTACTTTTTGTTTTTATATTGCCAATATATTCTGCCATAAATTACAATTTGGGCAATTATACAACACACATCCAAGGATTGGCATGACATAGTATCAGTTATATCAGTAGAAGTCTGAAAGAAGCTTGTGTGAGAAGATCTGAGTGATGAGCACTGCACAGGGGAAGGAATACGGGTCCTGCCTCCGAAGGGAAATACAGTCCTAATTCTCTCAGTTCCATAGAAAACAAAATGCTCTGTAGACATGTTACTCAATGAAGCAAAGCTTGTTAATTCTGATCATTCTCTTTTCTTGTTTTACAGCCAAAGCTAAAGCAAGGTAAAAGGTGTCCAAGCAAAGGAAAGTGAGTGCTGTGTTTCTGCTACAGTCTAATGTTGTTTCTCCAGTAAGACAAATGTCATTATTCAGTAATACAAAGTATAGTAACCCGCAGCAAGCTGTGACTCTCCATGTTGTATTAGTCGGACTTCAGGAAAGTTCATTTTGATGGTTTGCTATGGTACTGCACTTCTTACCTAGCTGTGTGTTCTGTTTATTACACCAGCCTAGAAATACAAAAAGGAAGACTTCATCAATAAATGGAATCCATTGTATTCCGTGATGTGGTAAGCTTGAGTCACTGTGCTGCCAAGCCAATACCTTCTCATTACAGAAATCCTTCTTCCAGCTGGCCGGCCTGTTTAGGGTTTGCTGACATCCTCCTGCACTCCTGATAGTGTTGTAAGAGTTGAGTTGAGTGGCATGCTCCATAGAGGGTCTGTGCCAGACTTACTAATATACCCTAAGTGGCCACCAGACACAGACCCGGCCGCTTGACATCCTCTGATATAAGCTGCCCACCCCTTGTGACATTATGTCAAAACCTCAACAATGAACTTTTCTTATTTGCTCTGTGAAATAAACAATTGATAGCGTTTGTTTTTCATATCTGTCCAAGAAGTGCCAAACAAAAAAAACCATGATCCTGCCAGAAATCCAGTGCTGTTGTGTGCACATTGCGGTTATCTCAATTAGTTTTATCAACCTTGCCAAGTTCGCCTCTCTGAATTACAGAACACCTCCCCTATTGTGGAGAGGGCAGGTGGTTTGTAGTTCTAACACACTTCCTGTTCTAGGGTGACAGTGCTGCTCTTCCATAAACACTTTATGAGTGGTTTCATCTTAGGACAGGAGGAAGGTGAAAATAAAAGGAAATAATAAAATGAAGGCAATAGAAGAGAGGGATTCCCTAATGGAAGAAAGCAGACTCGTAGAGTGAGAGAACTGACTCATCAGTGTGCTCCATTATGGCTGAGCCGGCAAGCCTGGAGTGTGCCCGGGACCACACTGTACTTCATAACTGCAGAGGAGGTGTGGGGTCTAGTATCAAGCAGCAGAGCATTTTGATTGGTCAATGGAGCACCATCATAATTTGTAGCTTCACTTTTCATAAGTAGATGAGCGTGTCACCCATAGCAACCTCATTCCAGTTTTTGGTTATTAGGGCAGTTTGGAGCATTGTTTGCAGTACTGTTCTTCTCTTCAGGTTTAATAGACTTCAGCTATGATCTGTGCTCATATATCTCTCTCTCCTGTGTTCACATCCAATAAAGGAAGCGCGCGGTTTCCTCTGCGGGTGACAGCATAGTGAATGCAGAAAAATATATGGAATTATTTCAAGTCTGGCTGAATGAAGAGCAACATGTAGCAACAGAAATGGAGCCCATGGCGGAAAAGATCTACAAACTCCAGGTATCCAGGAATTATCCGTGTCTTGGTTTTGTGAGCTGTGTTTTGCTTTTGTTGTCATTGTCAAACAGCTGGATATAAATGATCTTTTAATTGTAGAATTCATGTTTTCTGCATTGTTTGTAATGATACAAAGGGGGCAGCCATATTTGTACTTTCCATCCACTGACTGCATGCAGTGCTACACAATGGTTTTGCTTTAGGCTCGGCACACACAAGCAAATTGTTGCTACAGCTACTTTTGTTCTCCATGTTCCCTGTGTGTGTTGTAATGTAGTCACCGCTCCAAGCTCGCTCCCGGGATGGACTACAATCCCAATACAAATTAGTAAACTAAACATGAGATTGTAGTCCATCCCGGGAGTGAGCTTGGAGCGGTGACTACTTTACAACACACACAGGAACCATGGGGAACAGACGTAGCCCCCCTTCAGAAGGAAGGACAGTGTGAGCAGCTATTCAGAGATGATTGGAGGATCTACAGCCGAGTGATACACAAATAAGATACATTGTTGTTAATAATTAGTGTAATTGAATGTATTTTTAAGATTTAACTCCTGAGTTTAGAGTCACTTTAATAAAGACATAGGGGGTTATTCACTAAGCTGCCAAAGGCAACCAAGTGAAGATCTGAGCCGAAGTAAAGGGAGCTGAACGCCGTTCGGCTATTTACTTCAGCTAATTGTGGCTGGTTTCAGTCGTACATCACCTGGCTTCAGCTCCCTTCGGTACATCCGAACACGCTCGGCATGTTCGGCTGAGAGAAAGTGAAGAATACGTTCGACTCACCCGATCCAACATCTGGATGTGCTGAGCCGAACGCACGGCAGTTCACTCGCTGCCGCTCGCCGAACAGCACAGCTCGCCGAACAGGGGCCGAACAGCAGGGAGTGAATAGCCGTATGCCGCTGAGTGGCATTTGGTTTGGTTATTCTGCTCGCTACCTCGGCTGAGCTGTTTGGCTGCTGTACGACGGGTTATTGTGAATAGCTCATACAGGAGCCCTTCAGTTCGTGATTGCTGATTGTGGGTTTGCTCCCCCTAGTCGCGTATCTTAAAATCTTCTTTCTGTTGTGTCACCTCTGCTTTCATTAACCCGCCTGATGTTCTAAGATGAGTCTTTTTGGCTTTCGGCAGCTCTCTGACCTATTGACGAACTAGAATTCTCAGCTACAATCTGGGGATCATATGCTAGTTTTTGTAATTCTGTAGGGTGCATTTGCACCAACATCAGAAGGAGGGTCCATTGACTTGCAATTGTACCTTGTGATTTCCTTTCCGATCCATTGTTCAACAGATGCTAACCGAAGGGCACCAAAAAATGAATGGGTGTGAATGGGGCGACTTCACACCGGATCTGATGCATTACGTTGTGCTGAAAAAAGAAATACATGTTCTACCCGCCCCAATCACACCCATTCATTTTTCTTTGCACTACTGTTAGTATCGGTTGTACAATGGATGGGATGGAGATCGGAAGGTACAATTGCACGTCAATGGATCCTCCTTCCGATTTTGGTGTGAATACACTCTACAGAATTACAAAAACGTAAAAAATCTTATCACAATGCAACAGATCCGGTGTGAATGGGCCCTGAATGCCTGGGGGGGCCACACCTGTCATATGTACTGTATGAAATGTCAGAAATCTGCCTCCTATATTCATTGGTATCATTTGATGTCATTGTGCAGAGTGCCAGTAAACAGCTGAACAGAGTTCAGATCATCATCGACTCATTGAAGAGCCAGTCTCTGTACAGTCATCAAAGTGACATCAGCAAGTCAGAGAGAATTCATGACCTGCTCGACAAGTTTGACTATATAAAGGCTTACGTGGATTTACGGTGAGAACCGGTTCTGCTTCTTTTCTGTACAAAAGGTCATTCCCGTCTTATTTTTATTGCATCGGCATTTTTGGTCTCTGTGATATTTAGTCCCGGCTCCTACGCTGGTTCAACCCGCCTCCCTTTTTCATTTGCCGGCTGTGCACTTGACTTCTATAAGAGAATAACACAGTTGTGAGATGTTGAGTGACGGCTGATCCACCCGTGCAACCGCACCTAACTTCCCCGGGGCTGATCTCCCGTGCTGCCATGGCAACCATGTACAGGCGCACGGGATGTCTGCCTCACCTACTATCTGCCCCCAGACACCAGTTTGAAAAGCGTTTTGGGAGAATTTATCACGGGACCAGACAGAATGTGAAGCAGTTGCCCATAGCAACCAATCAGCTTCTCTCTTCAGTTTGCTCAGTTAACCTTTGGAAATGAAAAATAAAAGCTGATTGGTTGCCGTGGGTAACTGCTCCCGATTCTGATTGCTCCAGTTTTGATAAATTCCCCCCATTGAGCCTAGGGCTAGTGACAAAAGTGTTATAGAGATATCAATTTATTGTAAAAATGAATATTTAAAATGTGTGCTGTCATACGGTGGCCCATTTAGAACCTGTCCCCAGCAGGTAAACGCAGTGACCCAAAACATGTAGTACAGGCGCAATGCATGCTAAAGTAACAGTACATTGGGGTGCCGGATGATCCCTAGAAATCTGAGTGCTGTGAGACCTCCATTCAGGGTCCATCTCCCCTACAGTCT
>NW_017306273.1:5637667-5649632 GCF_000935625.1 Nanorana parkeri
GTAATAGTGTAGCACATTTTCTGTATATTTTAGACACGAATCGTACAAGAAAACTGTCTGTTTAGCTTTTAGTTTCCTCTCCACATGTGGACGCAGAGAGGGAAGTCTTGTTGTCCTTGCTCATGCTGTAACAATGAATTTTGGGTTATTTCATGTGATAAGTTTGTGTTCTTGGTTCCAGGCAGCACTTGCTGACGTCGGTAGAGAAGCAGTTCTTAGTCTTTCTGGAACAAGGGAAGGAGCTGAAGATTTGGCTGTCGGACGCTTTGGAGTTTCAGGAGGACCTCCATCATGTACGCTGTGACAGCCATCTTGTTGTACAGCAGCAGCTCGCACAGTCCCAGGTATACAGAAGACGGGTCATGCCATATTATTACAAGGCTCATATCCCAGACATAACAGCGGGCACGTACCAGTCGCAGGTATACAGAAGACGGGGCATGTCATATTATTACAAGGCTCATATCCCAGACATAACAGCGGGCACGTACCAGTCGCAGGTATACAGAAGACGGGGCATGTCATATTATTACAAGGCTCATATCCCAGACATAACAGCGGGCACGTACCAGTCGCAGGTATACAGAAGACGGGGCATGTCATATTATTACAAGGCTCATATCCCAGACATAACAGCGGGCACGTACCAGTCGCAGGTATACAGAAGACGGGGCATGTCATATTATTACAAGGCTCATATCCCAGACATAACAGCGGGCACGTACCAGTCGCAGGTATACAGAAGACGGGGCATGTCATATTATTACAAGGCTCATATCCCAGACATAACAGCGGGCACGTACCAGTCGCAGGTATACAGAAGACGGGGCATGTCATATTATTACAAGGCTCATATCCCAGACATAACAGCGGGCACGTACCAGTCGCAGGTATACAGAAGACGGGGCATGTCATATTATTACAAGGCTCATATCCCAGACATAACAGCGGGCACGTACCAGTCGCAGGTATACAGAAGACGGGGCATGTCATATTATTACAAGGCTCATATCCCAGACATAACAGCGGGCACGTACCAGTCGCAGGTATACAGAAGACGGGGCATGTCATATTATTACAAGGCTCATATCCCAGACATAACAGCGGGCACGTACCAGTCGCAGGTATACAGAAGACGGGGCATGTCATATTATTACAAGGCTCATATCCCAGACATAACAGCGGGCACGTACCAGTCGCAGGTATACAGAAGACGGGGCATGTCATATTATTACAAGGCTCATATACCAGACATAACATCGGGCACATACCAGTCAGAGGTATACAGAAGACGGGTCATGCCATATTATTACAAGGCCCTCATATACCAGACATAACAGCGGGCACGTACCAGTCCCAGGTATACAGAAGACGGGTCATGTGATATTATTACAAGGCTCATATACCAGACATAACAGCGGGCACGTACCAGTCCCAGGTATACAGAAGACGGGTCATGCCATATTATTACAAGGCTCATATACCAGACATAACAGCGGGCACGTACCAGTCCCAGGTATACAGAAGACGGGTCATGTGATATTATTACAAGGCTCATATACCAGACATAACAGCGGGCACCTACTCTTCCAGGCTCAGCTCTGCACCTCACAAAACATACAAAATCTTGTTGCATTTCAGAGGCGTGCAGCATGAAAAGTGGAACATTCCGGATTTGATAACCATGCCCTTCCACTAGGACTTTGACTCTGCCTGCGCCCAGCTCTTGCACCATTGTTTTCTATCGTAGTCGCCTTTTCTCAGGTATTTTGTTTTGTGCCTTTTGCAGGTGATCGGGAAACAAAGTACAATGATTGCAGGAAAGCTGGAAGCATTCAAAAGTACAGCAATCCAACTGACAGCCACACTGCAGGTGAGACACATGGAGCTCAGCAATGGATTATAACATGGGAAGGTTCCGCCATTTCCTGGTCCTGTACGCACATTTCTGGATCACTTCAACATTTGTATTTGGTTTTGAAGTGAATAGGGAAGGGTTTGGTATTCTATTGCTGGTATATATACTAGGGATGCACAGATACTTTTCGAGTACCAATGCCGATACTTGGCATTTTCACGAGAACTACCAGTGTTGCAGCGGTTGCAGCTGGGACCTGGCTCTGGCACTCCACCACTGTCCTAAAATTATTAGTCTGTATTGTTTTAGAAAAACTGTCACATGACAATAAACAAAAATGTATCAGTACTTGTGTCTGTGAGGACTTGGGCGAGTATCAGTACTTGTATCTGTGAGGACTTGGGCGAGTATCAGTACTCGTAAAACTGTATTGGTGCATCCCTAATATATATATTTATAAAAACAAAATCATACATTAAAACAGAGATGTACAAATCCCGGGAGCTCCGTGTGCTCCTTACAAATGACAGCGGCCTACTAACATTGGAATGTTTCTCTATTCTAGTCCTGGAGCTGGAAAAGTATCCGTACTTCTACCGAGTACTGTACTTGGTATCGGTGCATCCCTAATGTATATGTATTATTGCTGTTGTGGTATGAGAAGTCTGCGCTGTTCCAGCATGATGTAATATATATTTTGTTGTGATGTGATATGTACATAGTCATGACTTGGTATGGTCTTGCTGGTTGATGTATATATAGTCATGACTTGGTATGGTCTTGCTGGTTGATGTACATAGTCATGACTTGGTATGGTCTTGCTGGTTGATGTACATAGTCATGACTTGGTATGGTCTTGCTGGTTGATGTACATAGTTGATGTACATAGTCATGACTTGGTATGGTCTTGCTGGTTGATGTACATAGTTGATGTACATAGTCATGACTTGGTATGGTCTTGCTGGTTGATGTACATAGTCATGACTTGGTATGGTCTTGCTGGTTGATGTACATAGTCATGACTTGGTATGTTCTTGCTGGTTGATGTACATAGTCATGACTTGGTATGGTCTTGCTGGTTGATATAACGTTCTGTTTCGGTATTATATTTATGGCGTGGAATGATATTCTGTCGCTGAGTAATACGATGTTCTCTTGCTGTGAGATGAGGTGTAAGCGGTTTGGAATGCTCTTGCCGGGTGATATACAATTGCTGCATTATCTGATGTCAGTGAAAGCTGTACATACACAATGTGATCCTGGGGCGTTGTGTGTACATGGTATAATGACACTTGTGTCATGTCAGGGTACTCCCTGTAGAATAGTAGTATGTGTACCCCAGGGGTTACTTCTGCTTCTTCCAGTAACAGTTTTCCGTAAGACCTTCCACCCTGTAATTGGGGTGTTATAATGGGTGAGGGTCCTGATTTCAGGTGATTGCAAATTGGAAGAAGGTTTTGAATGAACTTTATTGATCACTTGTATGAATCATAGATGTGAATCTAATATGTCTTGTTGAAACCTCCTTATATTTACTATAATACATCAGGGATTGTGACATCTGATAATATGTAAAACTACAGCCAGTGGCCGGATACCATAGTGATGAATTACAATTCTGTTATAACCTTTACCCCCCACCCTCCCCCCCTTTCCCTTTCCCTATCGTCAGCAAAACAAACATTACAGAGGGGTAAACCCTTCCTTCCCTATATGCTATCCAAAACAAACACAATTTTTTTTGGCTGGAGTTACACTTAAAAAATGTACATGTTCCAACTTACATACAAATTCAACTGAAGATCAAACCTACAGTCCCTATCTTGTTCGTAACCCAGGGACTGCCTGTATTGACATGTGAGGGCTAAGGCCTCATTCACACCATAGGCAGTGCGTTCCGGTCAGATTCTGGCCGGAACGCACTGAATTGCATTGTGGCCGGCTCACTTTTTTGCCGGGCTGGAGGGGGCATGGCGGGCCACTAAAGCGAATGGCACCGTAGCCACTCTCTGTGGCCGCAATGCGATCGTCCGCTCGGGATCGCAGGGCACATTATGCCTGCAATGCGATCAAAATGCTGCAAGCACTATTTTGATCGCACAGCAGCCGAACGCACTGAAGGCACAATGTGCGTTGCGATCCCGCGCGGCCGATCGCATTGCGGCCGGAGGGTGTGGCTACGGTGCCATTCACTTCAATGGCCCGCCACGCCCCCTCCTGCCCGAGGATTGTAAAATGTATTCAATGTACTTCTTTCCGCTGCTCGCTGATCATCTCCCCGGAATATTCTCTTTAGGAGATGGGAACGTTTTCCGATGGTCTGCAAATCACTTTAAGAAAAGATGGCGGCAATGAGCGGAAAAGGTGGAGCGACACCATGATGGATTCAGTAACGGAGGAGGTCAGTAGATTGGATCCTTACCAAAAAACGAAACAAGGGCCAACCACACAGACTGACCCCCCCCTGTAACCTTCTGTAAGGACTCCCTGACACATCTCCTCCCCACCGACGTTATAAACCCGTAATAGGATTTCATTTGGCCTTAAGTCTCTTCTTCCTTCCCTGCTAGATGACACAAGTGACCGAGCGCTCCTCTACAGTCCACAAGCTCAATGCGTGTTACCAGACACATCTGCAGGGCCTCCTATGGTCCTGTAACACGGCATAATGCAGAAACCGACTTCTCTCTATACAGGACCAGAGAGTCTGAGATCTCAAATATACAAAGAAATGTCATAATTATGTACAAAATAAATCCATTCTGAAATATTCTCCTACAGAAATGTGTTTGTTGCAGCGCGCCACATGATGGCAGCAGAATCACGCCACCAACCTCTCATCCTTCTACAACCAAACCCGACATTAGACATTTCCATACCACACCCCCATCATACAGTGTGTGTGTGTGTGGCCCTAAGTTGTAGTGATATCCCCCAAATGACTCCCTTTTGCTCATTAGCATATTATAATGATATGTAATTTCTAAAAGTATATAACATTTAGTCCACACGGCAGGTTCACCCTGCAGGATATATGTGCAGAATAATACCGCATGCGTGTGTGATCTATGTGAGTGTTTCAATGTGTTGTGTGATGCGTGTTTTTTGAATGCATGTGTGTGAGATCTGTGTTTCAATGTGCATGTGATGCATGTGCAATGTTTGTTTGAATGCATGTGCGATGCGTGGGTTTTTTCATGTGTGTTTTATTGAGTGGGTTTTTTCATGTGTGTTTTATTGAGTGTATAAATGTTGGAATATGTGCGGTGAGGCTGAACTTCGGCGCCCGACCCGCAACACTAATCCTCATGAATCCGGGAGGATTCATGAGGAGACGAATCCGGGGTGTCGCAGGAAGTCCCACTGATGTGGAAGAGGGGAACGTGTGTGTGAGTGTGTGTGTGTGTGTAGATGGTGTGTGTGTGTGTGTGTGTGTGTGTGTGTAGATGGTGTGTGTGTGTGTGTAAGGTGTGTAGATGGTGGGGATGTGGGTGTAGGTGTGTAGATGGTGGGGATGTGGGTGTAGGTGTGTAGATGGTGGGGATGTGGGTGTAGGTGTGTAGATGGTGGGGGATGTGGGTGTAGGTGTGTAGATGTGGGTGTGTGTAGATGGTGTGTGTGTGTGTGTGTGTGTGTGTGTATATATATATACACACACACACACACACACATAGTGTGTGGGGATGTTGTGTGTGTGTGTGTGTGTCCACGCTCCATGCTCTTCTCATGATAATTGGCTTGTTCAGCACACAGCGTCCTCAGTATCTTTCCTCGGCACCTCTGTGTGATACTCGGACCGCTGGAGTGGATCACGGACTCTGAGCGGTCCCTCGGGTCACCGACCTTCCTGACCTCTCCCAGCCTTCCCCCGGCTGTTCCTTGTGCGTCCAGCACGCACCCGAATCTGCATGTGCCTCCTGCACACACACAACTCTGAGCACTGGGCTGGCTTCCTAATGAGGCGGCTCTCAGCCACCTGATCACTCCAGGCTGGTCATTGGCAGCACCCGGCCCCAGGAGATCTCATCCCACCCAGAGCTCTAAAGCTGCCCATACATCTTACAACCATCGTAAGACTTTAGTCTTGCGATGATTGTAAGGTCATTAAAAAAAACGTAGAATCTGCCCATCTTGCACAGACAGATCGTACTTGCGATAATCACAAGCCCACCCCGCTGAGGGGCGGGCTTGCGATTATCGCAAGTACGATCTGTCTGTGCAAGATGGGCAGATTCTACGTTATGACTGCAATGCTGAGCGGGCAGCGTGTGCGCACACCGGCCCATGCGGCATTTGTCTTGCGACCAACCAGCCGAAAATCGTACAATTCTTGGCGGGTTTTCAAACGTGCTCGGAAGACAAAAGACGTGTGACCGTACAGTAGAAACGGTCGCACGCCTTCCATACACTGCACGATTCTCATACCTTCGCGGGATCACCCACAATTATCGTACTATAATCAGCAGGTGTATGGCCACCTTAAGAGATCTCCAGACCTGGACCAACCTGAAAAGCCGGGATCTTCCTTATAACATGGTTCACATTCTGGACCCTCTTAGCCCCTCTGGCTGAGTCCTGGGTGCCAAAGTTGCCATATTACACCGTGGCATTACCATGCACTGCCACAATATGTGTGTGTGTGTGTGTATATATACATTTTATATGTATGCGTTTGTATGCATGCGTGTCCCCGTGCATATGTATCTATAGGTTTATGCATGTATGTGTATATAATAGATATATCTATATAAAATGCGTACACGTGTCTAGGAGCATGTGTATGTATGCATACATGTGTGCGTGTCCTTACAGAGGGGCTAAACCTTCCCGGTCAGGTGATTTTGGAATGTCTGTGTATTACAGGGAACATTTCCCTTCATCTCCTGTCCCAGAGACGCAAAAATAAAGTTAGCGGTAATCTCCCAAATTGTGGGAACCTCCCCCTAGACAGTTGTCCGTGGAACATGTCCCTGTCGGATGATTTCCCCTTCCTTCCGTGTTGTATGTAAGCGTGAGGATTTTGATGGAACAATTGTGAGAAAATATGAAGGTAATAGCTTTCTATAAAAGGAAATGTTAACAAAGACCAAATGGGATGCATCTCCGAACCCGTCATCTCCAAGTATATAGAACCGCCATACCTATGTATACCAGATACGAGACACACACACACACACACACACAGTCCAATGAAGATTTGTTTTCTCCCCCGGTAAGACTTCCTACATTCTGTACATTTCCTCATCAAGGAATACAAAATCACATATATTGATCTCCAAGACTTGAGTGCATTGGTGACTATTCATACCGCACTGGAAACAGCTGTGTACTGCATGTGTGTAGATGACAGGGCCTCTTTGTAATGGAACTTTTTATGTGTAAGAAAGATCTGAATGAAGATAACAAATCGGTCATATATAAAAAGAAATTTATTCCGTCACTAGACAATAGAAAGTGCAGATTCTGACGACAGAGGAAGCTCTAGAGGACAACATACAGGACTATAGTTGCTGTAGACATGGGGGAGGGGCTCAGACGTTGTAAGAAGAGGACGACACGTTGCCACCATGGCCGGTCCAGTTTGTGTGAACAAAATGTCCGGGATTAGAGAGGAGCTCGTATGTGTGCGCGCCAAAATAATCTCTCTGCGCCTGAAATAGAGAAAAGGAGACACGGCATATTACTACCAGAAGGATCTCCATCCGCATCCATAGCCCCGTGTATAGGCCACACGTCTATTATACAATCACATGGAAGACCCGCTAACCCCCCATTACCAAAGCAGAATATAAACCACATATATGTCATGTCTGCAGATTATCATAGATGGGGCAGAGAGAAGAGAACATTAGATGGCTGCTTGTTCTCATGTCAGGAAGAAGAGAAAATGGAGACAGACGAGGTAATAAAATGTGACACACAGAGAGAGGAGATCCATGATCACTCATAAATCAATTCTCACATCCCCTCCATCACATGATCTCTTATAGAGCCAATCAATTCTCACATCCCCTCCATCACATGATCTCTTATAGAGCCAATCAATTCTCACATCCCCTCCATCACATGATCTCTTATAGAGCCAATCAATTCTCACATCCCCTCCATCACATGATCTCTTATAGAGCCAATCAATTCTCACATCCAAACGAGTCAATCAATTCTCACATCCCCTCCAACACATGATCTCTTATAGAGCCAATCAATTCTCACATCCCCTCCATCACATGATCTCTTATAGAGCCAATCAATTCTCACATCCCCTCCATCACATGATCTCTTATAGAGTCAATCAATTCTCACATCCCCTCCATCACATGATCTCTTATAGAGCCAATCAGTTCTCCTAGAGCCAATCAGTTCTCCTATCTCCCATATCAGGAAGCTGCTCCCTCTATATACATTGTACGGCTTAGAATTCAAGGCCGTGTACCTGGTCACATGACGTCTTACCTGGATGAGGTTGGCCGGTAACATTTCATGTCTGTAACCGTCATAGAAGGACAGGGCGGTGGTAAAGCATGGCATAGGAATACCGTACTGCACGCCGGTGCTCACCACTCTGCGCCATGATTCCTAGGGAAGAGAAACACCGAAATATATAACCGATACACACGTGATCTCACTGTACAGCTTTTGGGGGTAAAAACTGAACTAAGACAACGTGGACCCTTCCAGGAAGTCTCTGTATGAAGTTGTTCCGGACCGGTCACAATATACAGCAATGGAACCGTTTTGTATCAGATCAAACAGCAGCTCGTGATAAGATTGAACGTTTTACTAATCCTCCCCCCCCATGAATGAATATGGGAGCTGCTACACCAGACTGTTTATATAAAAAAGGTCCAAACTATTGTCAGACCTGGAACACACGTGCAGTCCTTTCAGTCTAAAGACTTGTTCTTGGCCAGTGACTTACTACCTAGGAGGGAGGGGAGGGGGGGGGCGCATGTGGGGTGATGGCTAACCTGAAGTGTACATCTTTAGAGGCATATTAACACAATGTTCTCATGGGTTCCCTTTAGTGTGAGACGATCTATCCGACTACATAGGAGCAAATAGACTTTCCTTTGGGGCCCTCAGGTTCCTGTTCTGGGTCAGCTTAAAAAAAAAACCCCCCAAAAAACATGAAATCTGATCTGCGGAGCCCCAAACTGACTATACAGACGGAACATTGTTTCTGCCCTAGAATTTCAGTGCAGGAGGATTACATTCATTACTATTACAGTAAAGTCTCCTCGTTACCTGGCAGCTCTGCATCTCCTTTTTGAAGAAATCATCCAACAAGAGATTCTGAAGCTCGGGATTCCTGTCGAAGGCTTCCTTAATCTTCCCCAAAAACACACTGAGAGGGGTAAAAAGAGAACAAAGAAAAAAAAAAACGTTTTATTAGAAGACCCTAATTTATGTTTGCTTGTCAGGAGATACAACACTTCCCTGTTCGGTAAACTCTTCCTCCATCGTCCTTTACATCCAACAACAGCTCTGTAGTACAAGGGGCTGCTCTGATTGGATGGATTAGTCTGATCCTCATATTACATGCATGATCTCCCTTACAATCTAAGTGCTGCAGCACGGGTTACAATGTCCTGTGCTGGCAGCACCGTGGAGAGTCGGACGGACGCACACACACACACACACACACACACACACCAGGAACACCACTTCAGTCTCCAGCACTGCTCATGTAGTCTGAAACATACTGACAGGTCCCCGACGCGTCTGTAGAACTGTAGTGGGGACATTAGAGTGTAAGCTTCGGGGCACACATTGATGTGAAGTATTAGGCCCCGTTCACACAGATGTTGTGCGTTTCCCCACGTTTGGCACATGTCCCCCATTGATTTCAACGGGTACCAAACGCGTCAAATGTGCAAAAGTCACGTGAGCAGCAAATTCTGTGACATGCATTCCACGTGTGTTTACGCCTGTTTGGATGGCCGCATCTGCGATGTTAGTAACTAGTTAATGGCGCAGTTTTGTGCGCAGTCCCGACACGCCTATGTGTGACCGGGGGACTTGCAGTTCAAAGCCAAACACAATACTAAACGTACAATGGGCATTTCTCATACAACCCGGGGACTATCACTAGGCTTCAGGCTACACGGGTTGGGAACGGAGCAGTGCTGTTGAATGAAGCGGTTTGCAGGAGGAGGAATGAGACTGCTGGAGACCCGGGCCGGTGTTCCTGTGTGATCCGACTCTCCAGAGTGCTGCCGGCACATGAGATTTTATGCAGCAGGTTTGTGCTTACAGCGCTATTCCCTTTACTACAATCCCACCAGAGTGCCATAGGACAGGTGTGTACCAAGGACACATCGAGGCTCTTTGTGGGGCTCCGGCTGTGGTGGAAAAAGTCGGAGAATGCCCAACCGCAGGTCACCAGGAGGTTCTGGGACTTGTATCTGAACAGATGAGCAACAAAATGTCCAAATCCACCTGAAGGACCATCAGACATGAAAATAAACCTGGGCTGAGAGTAGAAATGGCGGCCTCCCCGCAATGCTAGGTGCCTGGCTGTCAGGCCAATTAACCGACCTCCATACTTTCTGCATAACCGACCCAGAACTAGTAATACATCTCAGGAGATCCGACTTCACTTTCAGCATCCTTGTTCCAGGTCAGCGAGTCAAAGTCTATGTCACAGGACAACTAGCGTCAGAACCATTTATGTACATTGGGATGACTCCTAACCACTAAGAACTTACCTGCGGATGATGCAGCCTCCCCTCCACATCATAGCGATCCCGCCATAGTTCAACTTCCAGCCGAATTCCTGGGCCGCCTGGCGGAAGAGGATGAACCCTTGTGCGTAGGAAATTATCTTGGATGCATATAACGCCTGGAACAGGAAATGGAAAGCGGTTATGTACCCAGCGAGTCCGTCTGACCATCGACTGCAGATCATCACACAAGGGGCTCACACCGGAACAAAGAGTGTTCATAGGAGGAGAAGCAAAACAAATGACAAACGCACTCAACAATTTGTCACCAGCTATACAGTAAGGTGCACACGAAATGGGCTTTGAACAGTAAAACAGCAGAAAGGCATCATGGCACACTCACAAACCAGCATGTAAAACAACTTGTCTCACCACTAAGGACAATGACAGAGGTTTGGATACACGTCTTCTGCAGAAAATGTGAAAGCCGCACTGCCGCGCCAAGGCCCCGCTTATAGTGCGGTCCTAACTCTAAACTACGAGAGTCTCCATCTTGGAGCACATGGGGGCAGAAGATATCAAATTGGGTGCAGGTTTGTCAGAAGGAAGCCCAACCTCCTTAAAAAGGAACACACAAGGGATCCCACACATCCCAATGGCAGCTGAGAACCCCCCATGCGTCGCTGCACCAAATCGGTCAAGCAAAACAAATGACAAAACGCACTCAATTTGTCACCAGCTATACAGTAAGGTGCACACGAAATGGGCTGACAATCTGCACCCAATTTGAAATCTTCTGCCCCCATGTGCTCCAAGATGGAGACTCTCATAGTTTAGAGTTAGGACCGCACTATAAGCGGGGCCTTGGCGCGGCTGTGCGGCTTTCACATTTTCTGCAGAAGACGTGTATCCAAACCTCTGTTATTAACCTTAGTGGTGAGACAAGTGGTTTCACATGCTGACTTGTGAGTGTGCCATGATTCCTTTCTACCATAGGAGAACTCGCGTGTGCGTGCCGAGCTGCCTTTTGTCCTGGTTATAAATTGCAGCCACACACAGACACTGAACATTTCAAAAACACAAGTAAAAGGTGAACCTCACAGAGTCCGGTAGTTTGTCATCTCAGGATGAGGGGTACACGGCTACCTAAAGTTTCTCCAAACAAAAAAGCCAGCGATCCAACGTGACACTCGGTTCATCCAATACGGACACATTGGAGTCACAGAACCTTTATTAAGGCAAATCATCAACACCGTCCCCGTCATCACAAACTTCCTCCATCAGCATGAACAACGCCTGATACTGCACTGCTCAGCACACCATACACCCGAGGTATAAACTAGGGCTGCAACTAGCGATTATTTTCATAATCGATTAGTTACCCGATTATTTTTTCAACTAATCGATTGGTTGTTCTCTCTCTCTCCCCCCCCCCCCCCCCCCC
>NW_017306273.1:5649678-5650521 GCF_000935625.1 Nanorana parkeri
CCCCCCCCCTCGGCCATTGCGGGATGTCTCAGTAAAGTCCGGTATGCAAGGAGTAAATAGAGCTGTCCGTATGTATAGAATGATATACTACACCTAACAACTGTATCAAACTTTATTAGTATAACATTAAAAGGACTTTGATTCTATGCAGTTCCCTATAGTTAAGAGGACAGACTGAACATCTCAGCGCTCTCACCTTTCTGATGTCCTCCAGGAATGCTTTCTTGTCCCCCTTAAAGGGGACGGGTTTTGGTCCAGATAGCTGCTTGCTGGCCACTCTGCGCTCATCCTTCAGTGATGACAGACAGCGTGCGAACACGGCTTCCCCTGTACAGAGAGGAGTGACAGAGATAGATCAGAGAACGGGAATACAAGGCACTGAGCAGGACTTGTGGTAGGTTTTGGCTTTTTCTGCTACGTCTTCCCCGGCGCTGGGCTGCGATTTCTAAACTTTACTGAAAAGGTTCAATCATCCGATACGAGAATTCCGACACGGTGATTATGGTGGGAATTCAGCAACTAGTCCCCACATCCAATACGACCATCACCTAACCCGTGTCTGGACAGTTTCTGCTTACTGGGTTTCTTTACGCCGGGTGGGGGGGTTAAGAGGGTGAGCAACGCCGGCCCTCCAGCTGCACTTTAACTACAAATCCCAACATGCCTGTAACTGTCAGTCTTGCAATGCCTCATGGGACTTGTAGTTCCACAACAGCTGGAGGGCCGGAGTTGCCCACTCCTGCTTTAAGAGAATTTAATTTGCAAGCAGGAAATCAAGTTACAAAGGAAATGATAAGAATTACAATCCCCCCCCCCCCCAAACACAGGCGGGGGGGGGGGGGG
>NW_017306273.1:5650671-5662362 GCF_000935625.1 Nanorana parkeri
AAATAGAAAACATTCACCCCCCCCCCCCCCCCCATACAGAGGCAGGCGTGTGAGGAGACAATAAGAGAACGGCAACATGAACATCCTCCCAGATTTATAGCCCATCATCATCGTCTGTGTGTGCGCCACCATTCTCTTAACCCTTTCTGTGCTGCAAGCCTGTTGCATCATCTTGCAAAATTGTACCAAGGATGACACAGCGGATTGTGAAGTCTTCCTGAGTAGAATTACAACAGCAACCCAGCCACAGGGGAGGGATCAGGAAGTCCCCTCCACCCACACAGTGCTACACGGCTCCATTCTACATCATCGAATGGAACCGCTACCAGGAAGTCATTGCAAAAGGTGAATTGCCCCATGTGACCTCTTCTGAGCACAACGCTGAAGTCAGTTCCCTTTTCCTATATTAAATATTAAACGTCTCATATAATCAGCGACATGTCACCGGCAATGGGCAGCATCTGACAAAATGATTTACATCAGACAAGGAGGTGACAACCTCCGAGGACACATTTCTGCTCTGGCTGACAAACCATTCCGTCTGTCCTAGAAGTGCACGTGGGGGGGACTTGTCTGCCCTGGGTTTACAGGAAGCCGGCTTAAAGGGCATCCGTGGCCGAAAACTAAAAATAAATCTATTTCCATAAGTTGTCCCGCTCCTAATAACTACACCCGTCTAGAGGCTCGTACATTGAAGATGCCAATAGGATGGACTTCAATGCACTGACACCATGTCGCTCAGCCCTTGTGTCACCACTCTCACAGAGCCGGCCTTCTGAACTACAACTCAACGTCTGAACAATGTAACATTATCATTGCTTGCTGGAAGCAATGCATGATGGGATATGTAGTCTTGGGGGAAAGGCGATTGCATCACAACAAGCAGCAGGGAAAGAGACACAAAGCACACCGGGAATCCAGGAAGTTGTTGGAAGTGATGGGCAGACAGAAGGCAGCGCTCCCTACATAAGAGATTTCTTCATGTAAGCTTGGATTGTATTATCAGAGACATCTCCAGTATGTATTCCTATTACAATGCTGATGTTATAACAGGAGAGGAAATACCCCGGGACTTCACACAACACTAGATCACGGACGGTCCTCTCACCGATGAGGGTCACAGGAACACCGAAGTCTAGAGCAGAGATGGCCGTCCATTTTCCCGTTCCTTTCTGCCCGGCTGTGTCCTGGATTTTGGGCAGCAGGGGGGTGCCGTCGGCGTCCCGGTACTTCAGGATGTCGGCTGTGATCTCGATTAGAAAGGAGTCCAGCTCAGTCTTGTTCCACTCTACAAATGTCTGAATGACAGAAGAATGAGGATTAATAGAATGAACCACCAACTTGTCATCGGTGGATTCTCCCAAGGTGAAAGTTACAGAGACCCGAGGAAGGACTGCTCACCTTGGCCATTTCATCGTGATCCATCTGCAGGATGTCCTTCATCAGGTGATAAGCCTCACAGATCAGCTGCATGTCACCGTACTCGATGCCATTGTGCACCATCTTCACAAAGTGGCCGGAACCTTCGTCACCCACCTGACCAAAAAGACAAAATCACACAGATTATACAACATACCCATAAACCATTAATCAGCTTCTCTCTTTCATTTTCAAAATCTTAACTGGACTGAAGAGAGACGCTGATTGGTTGCCCTGGGCTTCTCTGGGGAGCTTGTGTACACACTGAACCTGACTCTACCAATGAAACGTCAGCAGAACATCTTCAGATCCTTTATGACTGGACTCGTACACGCATCTGAAGATGTGATATCAAATTACTACAACTTTATTTCTTTATTCTATAAAGCGGAACTCCGGGATCAGCAAATATTGTCCTCATACAAGAGTCATGCGTGTTCTTCCTGAATCTGGGTGAGCTTTGTGTATTTCTTACACATCTGTGCAGTAATCCCGTGTGAGACTTGGAGCTTCCTGTAATAAAGACCGCTCACTGCTGCTCTTTCGCCTTGTGCAGCGTGACTGGTCTGGTCTCCGCCCCCTCTGGTAGTTTCCTGTCGTGGGTGGGGCCTGTTAGGCCCCTCCCATAACTCTGCTCTCTGAACAGGGTCAGTACAGCAGAGTGATGATGTCACTGATACTTTTTCAAACATCTGGCTGTGTAAAGACATTGTGTGCACACAAATTGATTATCCTTTGTGGTTAACCAGGAGTATACTTAAATGGAAAGTTTATATAAATCCCCACTTATATCAGAAACCCTCAGCCCCTCTTCGCATCAGAGTCCTACTATCACAAAATTACAAGGCACCCCTGAGAAAGCAGGAAGGGACCCTGGTTGAGATGGTTGGTATACACACGGACGCATGACCTGGCAGCGATGGTCTGCATTGTAATACAACACATGTTCCAGAATACACACCCAATCACAGCACGGCTCGTTCTCGACCTTCGCGGCTATGCTCTGGAAGATTTCTTTGATGTGAGGCCTGAAGGAAACACATCGGAATGATTACAAAAAGGAAGATTTGTTAATATTCCAGAAACAAACCCAAAAGAAGCCCTTTTATCTTTACAAGAAGAATCAGTTACAGCGGCTTTGTGTCTCATCTGTTCTGTACATCCCAATCATGTGTCCTCAAAGAGCACCTGTCATAAGAGACATGCGGGGTAACCTCAGTCTGGAAATGATTATTGCCTGGCTTCTATACTTGTGAGTCACAGACCCAGAACAATCATACAACACATGGACTGTGCAAGGCTATCAGCGTCCTAGGCTCCATCTACATCTTCTTCAGCCAGCTAAATAGAGAGACGTTCTGTACTGAGGTCCGAAGAGATTCTTTGGCACAATCAGCCTTCGATATTCTACCTACTGTAAATGCGACAATTTGTTTTCCTAGTTACAGAATTAGAAGGAGATGTTCTGCTCAGTCCAGGGAGCTTTCATCCACATTTATACAATGTTTAATCCTGCTGGACAATTAGTAATGTGTCACACCCCAGAACTACACCTAGCAGAGGGGGGCGTCACAATGATTGAGTCATGCCGGGTTCAGGATACACAATACACCAGCATTCCACCCACAATGCAGACAGAGTCAAACACCGCACCACCCGAGTGACATCTAAGAATATAATACAACACGTACCATGCTTCCTTGTCTCCTCCAGGCATCAGAGAGGGCCCATATCTGGCGCCATCCTCCCCGCCACTGACGCCGCTGCCAACAAACAGGATCCCCTTTGGCTTCAGTTCTTTGCATCGCCTCTGAAAAAATAATTTAACGCTTATCCACTTTGGTGTAAATGTATCAATTACAGAGTTCCATTTATAAAGTGTATATATATATATATATATATACCCAGATTATTATGACCCCCCCATCAGTACTTCGTTGGGCCGCCTCGTGACTCCACGAGATGCTGAAAGGTGATGCGAGGAATCTGACACGGCACTGCTGCCCTTCTGTTGTCTTGTACCAGTCTTGCCCCTCCCCCGTTCTGCCCTAACATTGAATGGGGGGTTTTACGTCATTTTCAGGCCTAAAATGTGGAATATAACATGGGTGCAAAAAAGGGTCTCAGTCATGAAGGGGTTAAACACTCTAACAACAGCTGCTCTTGAACATTTAATGAATTCTGCTGTTTTGCTGATACTCGCTCCATGGCTCCGAGCGCCAACAATCATCCCACGTTCAAAGGCCGTTACATTGCGTTGTTTCCCCTTCTACTGTCGTGGTAAACAACCTGCGTCCCTATTTATAATGGTCTGGCCCTCCAGCAACTTCAGCGCCAAATTATAGCTAATTTGCCTACAAACCTCAGGTGGTCATAATAATCTGGTCTGGCCACTCAGTGTATTTCTATCTATCACACCACAGAGCACTCATCAGGATATCTCATGGATCTCAGAGGACTTACCATAGTGTCTCGGTACTCGGAGTTCCCGCCATCGATGATGATGTCGCCGGGTGACAGTAATGGAACCTGCAACCAAAGAACAAGCTCAGAACACAGCAGAGAACCTATAACAGGGTTTTTTGGCAGGCAGAAAGGAATAGATGAAAGGAATGAGTCAGCATTATTACTGGAAGCTGGCATTCATTCATGGCAAGCTGGCAAACCAATGTCAACATGCCACAGGCGGGATCGGGGTGCAGCCTGAGCTGAAGCAGAGATACAAAAAGGAGAATGTGTACATAATGAGGAGTCATGGTAAACGATTGTGGTGCCGATAAGTATTCTGGTTACAAATTAACATGTTCGGTCAACAACGATGACAAATATTCCAGCCTCCTATAGCCCACAATAGCCGACCACGAGAGGTGCATTGTATATCTCAGATCTTCTACCGCTGAGGAGACGTTACAAATGTAGTTCTGGTCTATAGCAGTGCGAACGGCATTATACTTCTCTTCACAAAGTGTCATAAAGAAGATAAATAAATGTTCACGATGTTCCTTTAAATCTGCGGGGCCAGGTTACCACTGGTATAGCCCACCAGAGGAGCAGCCACTTTATTTGTTGTGCCCCCCCAATTCCCATAAGAGAGAGAGGAACCTTCAGAGAGGATTTACCAGACTCTGGATGAAGGCGTCCACGGCCTGGCCCGCTTTCACCAGCATCATCACCCTGCGCGGCTTCTTCAGCTTGGACACCATTTCCTCCAGCGAGTGCGCTCCCACAATCTTGGTGCCTTTCGCTTCATTGGCCAGAAACTCGTCCACTTTAGACACCGTCCTGTTAAAGGCGCAGACCTGGAGAGGACAAGGAAGGCGGGGGTGAGAAGGGGGCAGAAGACAATCAAACCCGCAAAAGGTCAACTAATAGGATATTAAGAACCCAAATGAGGGGAATTATCGAATCTGGAGCAGTCTCCATGGCAACCAATCAGCTTCCAGTCAGTTGGGACTACTACGAGTCAGCACCTTGCAGACCTCCCCTCCACCTACCACAAGCTATGAGTGGGCGGAGGAGAACAGAGAAGCAAAGGGCCGAGGATGCTGCAGCACAGGCTGGGGGCGTGGAGCTGACCAATCTAAACCGCTTAATTGCTGTAGAGAAAAGTCAGGTCACCAAGGCAGCCGTGCTGTATAAATCTCAGAGCTGGATGGACAGAAATGGCTTTAGCAGGGAAGGTGTGTTGTCACCTTTGTAGTCAGCAGGTTGCCTGGAGTTCAGCTTTATTGTGTCTATTTATTGCCTCATTCTGGAGGGCTGTTGCTGAACAAGGAAGCAAATCAAAATGAGATATTACATAACAGAGCCGTGAGCCAACGCCAGTTACATCACCAGCAGCGCTTACCACAAATCCGTGGTCGTTCATGTTTAGGATCAGGTTCTGGCCCATGACAGCCAATCCGATGAGAGCGATGTCAGCCCTGTGGGGGGAGGGAGAAGAAGGTGATCAGTGAATACCAGTGTTCATGCCAATGGCCTGGAGTTCATATCAGGACAGGGATGGGTACAGCGCACTCCACACCCATCCCAAACATGCCGATTCAAGCCATGAAAACCCTCCCGGATTACCTGAGCGCGCTGTGTACACGCCATTCCAGGCTCGTGTTGACCTTGGAACAGACTCACTCCGTGTAGAACAATCAGAAAATGCAAAGCCGTGCTGAATGTGCAGAAAATGACGGCTATTGCGCAACGCGCATGAAAGTGTTCCTATAGAGTACATGGCATCACTGGGCTCTCCATGGTGGCCGCACATCTGCACAGACAGCGCGCGTCCAAGTTCAGAGACCCGGACCCACACAGGTGTGCATATGACATTGTGTACTTGTGTGCAGCCGCGTCCTCCGATAGGGAAGAACAGGCTGGTGCGCCCACTTACACGCAGCACCTGTCCCTCCCGGGATGGGGTCTCTGTACGGGTGTGCATGCCGTACAGACACCCATCTGAACGATCCCCAACACGCACAGTGCGCATTAACCTCCTCCTGCAATCCTACACTTCATATTGTTTAACAAGTGGGGGTTAGCAGGAGGTTTATAAGCCGCGTAGGAACTTGTTTTTTTCTTCATCACTATACTTTGCGTGGATCATTATAATATCACGTCTCAATAAAACATCATTTTATATAATAATTAGTGCCACACACAATTGTCCATTCGCTCTGCTCCGCCCACTGTTCCGTCAAAAACTCCAACGACGTCACTTCCGGTTTACTTACCAGTAAGGAGGTTTGGGCGAGTAGGCTCCACTGCGCGTGCGTCACCCGCGGCATTTCCCTATACACACACACCACGCAGCAATGAAGTATTACAGTAAACTCGGGTCAGACTAATCCAGCACGTTATTAATCTGAGCTGCCCCACTCAATATGGCCGCCAAAGTCAAGCAAGCATCAGCCATATTGAGTGGGGCAGCTCAGATTAATAACGTGCTGGATTAGTCTGACCCGAGTTTACTGTAATACTTCATTGCTGTGTGGTGTGTGTGTATAGGGAAATGCCGTGGGTGGCGCAGTAAAGCCTTCTCGCCCAAACCTCTTACTGGTAAGTAAACCGGAAGTGACGTCGTTGGAGATCTCGAGGAGTTGGACTTTGACAGAACACCGCCATTAAATACCCCAATTCCTATGTTCTCTATAGTGTTATATCCTAGAGGGGGTGTGCTTTTTGGGTAAATTATTTGGTATCAGGACAAGTAGATTGGGCCCTCCTGCTGGTAGATTTGGCTCCCTGCTTTAGTCCCTTGGACAAGTAGATTGCCGCCCCCTCCCCCCCCGCTGGTAGATTTGGCTCCCTGCTTTAGTCCCTTGGACAAGTAGATTGGCCCCCGCGCTGGTAGATTTGGCTCCCTGCTTTAGTCCCTTGGACAAGTAGATTGGCCCCCCACGCTGGTAGATTTGGCCCCCTGCTTTAGTCCCTTGGACAAGTACTTTTTAAAAAGCATTTCCACGCCTGTGTCTCCCAATTGTGATCTTTTGTCGTCACCCCGTCACACGCTTCCCCGGTGGAGACGATAAGGGGCTGAGGATATTAAATGTTTTAGGACACTCTGGGCACACAGCAAACGTCACTCAGGGTTCCCAGCTCCTATAAATGAGAAATCTGAACGGCGATATGGGAAGCTCTACTTATTTTTCAAGAAACTTCTACACAATGAATCAAAGTCTAGCAGCTACGGAAGACACTGGGTGAGATATAGCCGGCAGTATACAGCTGAAGCATGCCCTGCGACTACACTACCCCTGTGCAGCGGGGCCGGCGACTTACCCAAATATACAAGCCCCAACACCCAACTAGAAAGGTGCCTCCTGATTCCCTTGGTCCCGGCAGGGAGTCAGAAGACCCATCCCGCTACATTTGTACGGGAGGGGAGAGTGCTGTACAACACTTAGCAGCTGCTCCTCCATGACAGTCACATGACCTGCCAACAAATCACAGAAGACTTAATCAGGGATCACGGAGCACCGTGGACGGCGGCCTTATACACGCCATGTCCCAGCTGCTTCCTACCAATGACTTCACGGCGTCATCAATGGATACCAAAATAAACACCAGCCGGAAAATCCTTCCACTGATGAGATTACTACAAAGGATTAGCGACTTCCGTGTGACAACCCAACTGCTGCCACCAAGAAGACACGGAGGAGGTGCCGGGTAGAGACGAGTTCTAAAAGGGAGAACATTGTAACAACTCGTTTCCTGTCTGAAGTCAGTCCAGTCAATAAAAGGGACGAGACGTCCGTTGCTCGTAGTAACCAGGACGTGTGAATGCTTCAATGTTATGACCCAGTCACTTCGGATTCTGTGGGGATTGTTAAACTCCTGTCAGGTGTTTCCTGCTTACCTTGTAGAAACTTCCCTTCATTTCCTGTGTCCTGAGACACAACAGGAAGTAAGGGGAATCCCCTCTGTCACAAGAACAAGCCTCCCCATTGGAAGATTTCCACTGAAGACAACAGCTGGTTCATATTTCCTCATCTATTACAAGTGCCGAGCTTCTTCCCTATTGCATCACATATGTACCTATTGTTCTGGCGGAAGGACTATCCCGTGTAATACATTTCCTGTATGGGGCCGGCTCCCGCACCTCTCGGTGACAACACAGAATCCCCTTATTAGTAAGAGCTCCAGCAGAGTAGAGAGGACATAAACGCAGAGTATTGAGCCTCTGTACATTCATGTCACAGACCCCACAAAACACAGCGAGGGGTGACAGATATTATTATAGGCCACGTTTAGGCAGCCAGGTGACCCCCTTGTATTCAGAGTCCCAGCAACTTCCTCCTGTCCCTCTTCTACATCAGAGATCTCCACTATGAGCCCACTGGAAGGTTCTGGAAGCTCAGAATTGTCTCTGTCCAGTCTTTATCTTGCTGCATGTTTGTATATAAAAGGAAAGAGGCGTCCCCGGTGTTACATTTATAGATTTCTCCCATCAACTTCCTCTGAACATGTGTCTGCTATAGACACAGAGCTGCACTGAGAAAGCAGAGACTGTAATATGAAGGGAGGTGACATCTGCCATTCATCCTCAGTGCAGGGAGAGGAGAGGAGACCATGTGACCCCGATCTCTAGGAGCAGAGAGGATACCATGTGACCCCGATCTCTAGGAGAGGAGACCATGTGACCCCAATCTCTAGGAGAGGAGACCATGTGACCCCAATCTCTAGGAGAGGAGACCATGTGACCCCAATCTCTAGGAGAGGAGACCATGTGACCCCAATCTCTAGGAGAGGAGACCATGTGACCCCAATCTCTAGGAGAGGAGACCATGTGACCCCAATCTCTAGGAGAGGAGACCATGTGACCCCAATCTCTAGGAGAGGAGACCATGTGACCCCAATCTCTAGGAGAGGAGACCATGTGACCCCAATCTCTAGGAGAGGAGACCATGTGACCCCAATCTCTAGGAGAGGAGACCATGTGACCCCAATCTCTAGGAGAGGAGACCATGTGACCCCAATCTCTAGGAGAGGAGACCATGTGACCCCAATCTCTAGGAGAGGAGACCATGTGACCCCAATCTCTAGGAGAGGAGACCATGTGACCCCAATCTCTAGGAGAGGAGACCATGTGACCCCAATCTCTAGGAGAGGAGACCATGTGACCCCAATCTCTAGGAGAGGAGACCATGTGACCCCAATCTCTAGGAGAGGAGACCATGTGACCCCAATCTCTAGGAGAGGAGACCATGTGACCCCAATCTCTAGGAGAGGAGACCATGTGACCCCAATCTCTAGGAGAGGATCACCCCTCCATACCCCCCTCAGTGTACCCAGCACTTTCTCTCCGTCACACCCCTTGCCATTCCCAGCACTCACTCCGCCATGGTTCCTCTATGACGTCACAGTGGGTCGGTGCCTGGGTTCGGTTCTCCTCTCAGCTCTCACGCCGTGTGACAGAGTCAGAGCCTTCAGCGGAGTGCTCTTCACAAACCACCTGACGTCACGCCCCTGTCCGCCATTGGAGTAGAGTCGCGAGGTGGGCGGGGCGCATCTGTCAGTCTCCCTATGGAGAGAGCCGATGGCTCGCCAGGCAGTGGGACGACCAATCAGACCTGAGCAATCAACAGCTGAGCCGTTCACCCCTTCACTGCTGGCGCAAGGGGCGATGACCCAGCATGAGTGGCAGGAGGAGGAGGGGCACCGCGGGCACTGCCACCTGATGGTTGTATTATAATGAATGGGAGAGCCCTGTGTGCCCTTCCCCCCACACCTGGATCTCGGTGATGATCTCACATTGTTACATTGTATTGAGAAAAATGACAATTCCCGTACTACTTCCGCCTGTCAGCCTCTGTCTACAGAGTTCCTGTGTCTTCTGTGCCCCGACTCACCCCACTGACAGCCATAATGGTGAATTGGGGGTGGGGGGCTCTATAGAAGGGGAAATGCTGTCACCTGTCCTGTATTACCTGCAAATGCCCCTGACCATGATAAGGGGGAACATGCACTGAGAGTAGTTCAGAAGATGCCATTGATTCTATGTGCCTGGCTGTCTCTGGCCATGAACCGCCAACAAGCATGCAGCCAGTGAAGTCAGCATACACTCCTGATGTGTATACATAGAAGGTATGAGATCAGCAGCAAAGCCAAGCAATAAAATGAGAGTCCAGCAATGTCTGCTGGCATAAGGTTCACACCTGGAACATTCCAGCAGGAATACATCAATGAGCTGCGGCGTCACTGTCCAATCACAGGCTGGGGGCGGGCCCTGGACCAAGATGCATTGCCTTACTGCAGTGTACATTACAGGGAGGTCACGGACCTGGCTGTGTAGTGTGGCAGGACGATCGATTACAAAGATCGGCCGCAGAGAATTACAAATCCTTTGGCAGTCCAAACAGATCACATGAAACTATTTTCATCCCGGAGATCGGTTCTTGTCTAGTACATTCTCAGTGTTCAGACGCCGCGCAGACTTCTATAATGGGGAGGGATTAAATAAAAGGCACAAAGAAGTTGTTGGCGTTTTGAATCACGGTGTTGGCCGCACCTGGAAGTGTGTGTGTGTGTGTGTGTGTGGGGGGGATATAATACAATGGCACCTGGAAGTGGGGGGATATATTACAATGCCACCTGGAAGTGGGGGGATATATTACAATGCCACCTGGAAGTGGGGGGATATATTACAATGCCACCTGGAAGTGGGGGGATATATTACAATGCCACCTGGAAGTGGGGGGATATATTACAATGCCACCTGGAAGTGGGGGGATATATTACAATGCCACCTGGAAGTGGGGGGATATATTACAATGCCACCTGGAAGTGGGGGGATATATTACAATGCCACCTGGAAGTGGGGGGATATATTACAATGCCACCTGGAAGTGGGGGGATATATTACAATGCCACCTGGAAGTGGGGGGATATATTACAATGCCACCTGGAAGTGGGGGGATATATTACAATGCCACCTGGAAGTGGGGGGATATATTACAATGCCACCTGGAAGTGGGGGGATATATTACAATGCCACCTGGAAGTGGGGGGATATATTACAATGCCACCTGGAAGTGGGGGGATATATTACAATGCCACCTGGAAGTGGGGGGATATATTACAATGCCACCTGGAAGTGGGGGGATATATTACAATGCCACCTGGAAGTGGGGGGATATATTACAATGCCACCTGGAAGTGGGGGGATATATTACAATGCCACCTGGAAGTGGGGGGATATATTACAATGCCACCTGGAAGTGGGGGGATATATTACAATGCCACCTGGAAGTGGGGGGATATATTACAATGCCACCTGGAAGTGGGGGGATATATTACAATGCCACCTGGAAGTGGGGGGATATATTACAATGCCACCTGGAAGTGGGGGGATATATTACAATGCCACCTGGAAGTGGGGGGATATATTACAATGCCACCTGGAAGTGGGGGGATATATTACAATGCCACCTGGAAGTGGGGGGATATATTACAATGGCACCTGGAAGTGGGGGGGGGGGTATATTACAGTGACACCTGGAAGTCGGGGGTATATTAGGCAGCAGTGAACACTTTGTAACATTGGGATTTGTATGCACAGATGGAAGATTTGTCAGAGAAAACATGAAGCTCATATCACCTCCCCGGCAGTATGTGGTGGACGAGGCGGCGCAGGCGCGGTGTACCGTGTGGTGTAATCATGTTTCACATGGTCATGTGTGTGCTAATCCTCCATAGAGAGGGAAGGAAACCAGATGTCATTGTTGGGTGGAAGCGAGCCGTGTTGTAAGAGACGCATTTCATACACGGTGGTTCAGCAAACTA
>NW_017306273.1:5662748-5680308 GCF_000935625.1 Nanorana parkeri
CTTACCCAACAAAAGGGGGTCCAACCCGGTACTAGCAAGGTGTACCTAATAAAGTGGCAGTCACTTTAAGTGATGGGCTGGATTGTGCACAGAGAGAAGACGCTGACGTGCTCATTGCTGTGTATGATCTCTCCATACAGCAGAGTCCTCGGCTGGCAGGGCGGAGATCTGCAAATCTGCTGAGTCAAAATGACTTATTAAATGAGCTGGACACATTCCATTAGAAGCCGCAAATCTTCACATTGTGTGGGAACATGTATGTGCAACCCCCAAAGCTGCCTGTTAACCCTCTAGGTGACACCGCGCTGTGTATGGAGCGAGTGACACGAATGCCCAGGATATAACAGCGTGGCATCCTATATTCATACAAAATGAGAGAAAACCTGTACTGATAGACGAGTCGCTGACCTGGAACAAGCAGGAAGAGAGCAGAGGAAACACGTCTGGAGAAGAATCTGTGCGATGCCATTATGAATCTTCTGACAATGCCAGTGGCCTGGCTTCAAGGCTTTCCGAGTCATTAACTTCAAAAATGTATGCACCCAGTGACGTCTGATGTCTGGCTGCTTGTTCCAGGTCAACAACCCATTTATCAGTACGGGTTACCCATCATACAGAGAGGAGATACCCCAATATAGGAAAAATCCTCAGAGAGTCTCTATGGTCAAGAAGTGAAAATAAATCTGTATTTATATATTGAAGTTCTATAAGTTCTATCCCGCTCCTAATAACCAGATTCATGTGTAATGGTAATGAAGAAGCCCACAGGACATAATTCTTCAGGGGGAAAAGACGCAAAGCACGCTGGGAATCCAGGAAGTCGGGAGACGGAAGGCATGAAAGGGAGTGCCACCGATAAAAGCGGAGCGTTCCATCGATCACATGGCGATTTACCAGCTTCCGCACTTTGAGTCACCGGGAAGAAGAAAGCAGAGTTTTTGCTCAGCCATTCAGAATATGTGGGAGCTGTTGACAGCCAGGCAAATAGCATTCTTAATGACTATTGTGTTGTTAGCTGTCTGCTCCTGGCTTGTGTCTAATTCATAAGCTGATTGCTGGATTCTCCTTCCTTCATATTATAACACTGCTTTCTGCAACCCTGCCGAGACAAAACCAATTATTTATTGGAGTTAAAAAAAAAAAACCAAAACATTCTGCCATGGAGATTGGGGCAATGACAACAGAAGAGGAATTGGTAAAGATCTGATAGTGAGACACACAGGAAGGTTGGAAGTGAGGAAGCAAGGCGGAGGCAGGAAGTCAGGTTTGTAGCCCTGGGACACCACCTTCTGCACCCAGGTATCCACAATGCCAGCAGCCCAAGCACCCGCAAAGGTTATTCATCTGGAACGTGGGGGTGGACCTTCACGCAAAGGAAAACTTGCCTAAAGGATTTGGCAGATTTAGAATGCCAAACTTTGTGGGTGGATTGGGAGCCAAACTTGAAGGGCCTCAGCTGGAAAGCCTGTATGGTGGGAGTGTGGAGGTCACGGCACTCCACCCAGCGGAAGATGTCAGCCCCTTCCATGGCAATAACCAGTAGTAATGGAGAAAAATGGCACCCATGGACAGATAAAGATGAGGTAGCTCCCAATGGTTGGCCCAACCAACATACTCACTGAATGAGTCTTCAGGGTTTGTTCACAATCACAGTATGTTCCAGTGCAGGTATCACATACTAAACTCCCCCCTGCTTTCTGGGGCGGGGCATTCAAGTCAGTGGGCCGCAGCCACGCAGTGCGATCGCCTGCACCAGACGCGTGACACAACAATGCCAGCGTACTGGTCCATTGCAAAAAAAATAGTGCATGCAGTATTTTTAAATCTGAAGCTCATATAAAAATAACACCTGGTGAACCTGCAATGTAGATCCTTCACTCAGTCCTTGTCTCCCATTTGGACATTCTTGCCTTGTCACCCTGTTGCATGGCCTTCCTTTGACAATACATACACAACTACCCCACCATGCTTTTGCCTGCCAGAACCAAGGAAACTGGCTAATAATTCCGAGTATGGGTAAGCAGGTTACTGTCTGTCTTTTCTCCCATGATGCAGTGCTGGGTGCCTGATAAGGGACCTGTGTAAGCTCTGGCCAGACTGACTTATAGCTTACACTGTAGCAGGCAAATGAGGTGGCGGAGAAATGAATGAAAGGTAAGTATAAACAAGGGTAGTAAGTGACTGTCAGTACCCAGAATGACAGACTGATTTTACTTGCTGCCCGGCGTTCCTGATTCAGATCCATAAAGACAGGAGTCAGCAGTCTGTTAATGCACAGCTTGAACTTTTATTGTTAGATCCCGTTCACTAACATTTTCAGTGGTGCAAGGTTACCATACACAGTTATATATAGATTTATCTGCATTGCACATCTAGGCTATACAGCAAAATGGATCAGAATTAGTACAAATACATGAAATATATTTACATTTTGTATACTCAAGCCCACACATCCAATTATATTTACAAAATAAAAACACAGAAAAAAAAATTAAAAACCATGACAGGAGTTTCATTTTTAGTATTGCGCCGCGATGACGACCCTGCGCTGTCTGTTTTTCTGTCTCAAGTCTGCGCACCTCTGCCAGGTGGTAGAAGCGATGGCTGGGTCCTTAGTGACTCCTTTGCTGACTGAACGTCTCAGTGTCGTACTGCTAAATTAAGGAGTTGATGGGTTCCTATCGGTCATTCTGCGAAGGAATCCAATTTTTATGAGGAAAACATCTCACAAACTTTGGATTGCGCCTCAAATCCCCTGCGCAGGTCCGTGCACTTGTCTATCCTGTAGATGTGACTTTTACAGGCTTGGTACTTTTCAGGTAACACTAGGAATGTAAAAGGCGCTTTTATTTACTTCAACAGCGTCAACTTTGGTCCAAGGAAATGCTTCCGAGTCTAAAACAAATTATTTTCCGCTCAGGCATTGTGTGATATGTATGACAAGATGCAGGATGATACAAACTTCAATGGCTGGAATTGTGCCACCATATTGTATCACCCATATATGAGGTTCAGCAGTATCTTATATTACAGCGGACAGACCTCTAATGTTTTCCCACTTCAGGGCCAAGAAGGTGCCTCAGACTGGCTGCAAAAAGCAGAATTTCATGTTATTAAAGTGTAATTCAAGTATGCCACTCGGGTATGCACGGATGTTACTGGCCTACGTCATTCATTTTGGTTTTTGAAAACAGACATGCGATGCCCTCGGACGAATGGAAAGCCATCAGCCGCTATTGTGCCGATGGTGAAATGATGTAGCAAACGGGGGCTCCATGAATTAATGTTTGCAGGAAAAGGAATTTAATATGAAACCTTTGCTGTGCATGACAATGTAAACAATGTAGATAAAATTCAAATTGCAAAGTGCAATAACCCTCCACTGCAGACGGAAAAAAGATGTGCTTGAACGCGCGCCTATGCTGAAGAACACCTAGAGCCCCCCCCCTATCTCCAGTTCAAGTCATGTGACCAAATGCCAAGGCAGAGCACCCACAGGCTCAGCTGAAAGAGAGTAGTTGGTTCAAGGATGGAGCAGCTGAATGGGCGACTCTACCTAGACATGGATGGTCTAAATCCTTTTGAATGTGATCACATGACCAATGACTTGGTATCTGGTCATGTGACGTGCACTGGGAAGCAGTTGAATCAGGAAGGATATTTAAGGACACCGTTAACCATACTAAGGCTAGGTGGGAGGTGTTATTATTATTATAAGTCCACAAGAGAGGATTACATTTGATAAAAAGAACACAAGCCAAACACTAAATCTATATTTGTTACAAAGGCTCAATGTAAATCGGAGCCATGAGATCCGCAGGGACATAATGAGGTTGAAGTGCCCGTAGCTGTTAGACGCAGCCATTTTGTCCACTGAGCCAACCTTCAGCCATATCACTCAAAGAAACATGCAAAGGGGCAGTCAAGCTACAGTCTGGCACACGTGTTTACACCATTATCAACTGCTGATGTTTGGCAGTCTAAAGGATGTACTGACTGGCTTATGTGGCTTTAGATTGATAGCCCCATGTGGTTTGGGTCCTACAATATACCAAAGACACAAACAGAAACTTAACAATGTGCAGCTTCATCCATTGTCACAGTTACTCTGCTGAAACCACCCCTCGTAATATATAGTAATCCCCCCTAGAATGTGAGGGACGCATTAAAGTGGCATCAACAAGACTTTCTATCTGGCTTTAAGCTAATGATGCATGTTTAAGACTTTATTAGTGATATTATGAAGTCATTCATCAAAGGAATTGTGTTTCCATCATGTAAATTGGCAGCTCCCCCATTTCATCCTAAGACTTGTGCGTTATCAACAACACTTTAAAAATAAAAAACACAGCAGGATTATTCATCTTCGGAATGAGAAGAAACGACATATGGATACATTCCAGTTAAGACGGTTTAGATTGTGGATAACATGGCATAAATACACACATCGAAAGCTGAGTAGTAACAATTCCAGTTTTATATACATTCAAAGAACTTTACGACCAGCAGTGAATGAGGAACGCCTTGGATGCTCAAACCTTCATTAGATAAATGCACTGGCCTTAGTGGTCTCTATGGTTAAAGGGGCATTCCACATCTGATGATATCTGTCAAGTGGTTGTGTACCCGTACAGAATTTACTAAGTGTATTTAGTTTTCTTCCTGGCTATGTTGGTGCGGTTTGCTGCTTGACACAGCATTGCTCTCTGGCTAGAAAAGTTATCCAACTTTGCATCAAAGCTGGTGTAAAACACTGTCCTGTCATGATATGCATAGGTAGATGCTGGGTACAGGTGGGCAGACTAACAGGGGGTCTTCTTCCCAGACTAACGGGGGTCTTCTACCCAGACTGACGGGGGTCTTCTTCCCAGACTGACGGGGGTCTTCTCTGTAGACTAACGTTAGTCTCCTCTCCAGACTAAAAGGGGTCTTCCCCACAGGGGTCTTCTCCATAGACTAACAGGGGTCTTCTCCATAGACTAACAGGGGTCTCCTCCCCATATTAAAATGGGTCCTATCCAGGGGCGTATTTGCCGCGAGGCAAACAAGGCGGTTGCCTGGAGCGGCATTTTTCACCCCCCTGCAAAGAGGAAAGCCGGCGACGGGTAGACAAAATCGGGCAGTCTGTGCTGCCTACTCAGGTGGCTTCTAGTAGGGACTGGCCGCGAACTGCCGGGTGACAGAGGAGGCGTGGCCGGGGGAGATGCGGCCCGGTGGGCTGTGCAAGGTCTATGGTGGGCTCTGGAGGGGTTTTCAGGGACTGCTGTGCAAGGTCTACAGTGGGATGTGCGGGGTCTTTGGCAGTCTCTGCTTGAGACCCAGCAGAGCCAACCAGAGATCCTTTACAGCTCACCTCAGACCCTTGCTTCCCTGCAACGCTAAGGCCTCATTCACACAGCTAAGTGTCGGCCCATACAGATCCATGCGGCATGCACGGTCGTATCAGGCCATTCCCGGGAAGGACAGGTGTTGCGTGTGCTTGTACGCAGCAGCCTGTTCTTCTTTATGGGAGGATGCGGCTGTATGCACACCCGAACTGCACATCATTGCGGGTGTCCGTGCTCGATGGACAGGATCCATCCTTTCTGTGTCCGAGTACGGATACCTGCACGGACGTGCAGGGTGGGTGTGCGTAGAGCAGAGTACGGCCGCATCCTCCCATAGAGAAGAACAGGCTGCTGCGTACAATCACACGCAACACCTGTCCTTCCTAGACAACGTCCAATAAATTGTAAAGATCTTACATTCCTCAATGTGGAACCTTCATATGTGATGAAAGAGAAGTAACATTTGTCACATTGCCAGATGTTACAACACGAATGCAATACGTTAAAAAAAAAGTTGTGGCATCAGGGCACATGTAAAAGCCGACAGATTAAAACCATCCACGGGCATCTGCTTACAAACCTGACTGTTTACTCTTTGATGTGTATGTACATTCATTAATATGATAGGGTACCCTCATAGTTTATTGTTATGTATTTTTTAAAAATTCAATAAAAATTACATGCTCAAAAAAAAAAACATCCACGAGTGGAAAGCCTCTTTAAGACATTGTAGCATTGATCCCTAGTAAGGCGCGACTCCCCATTCAAAGCTTTATTATCCCTTACATTGTGTGCAATTAAACGCAGGCATAAATATACAGTACGAGAACAACTATAAACAAGTTAACATCCCTTTCAATTAGTAAACAAGCTAAGAGTTGTCTTTGCTTTGAAGTGAAGCCAGATTTCCTTGTTTGAATTGCATCTTCTTTTTCCTATGTATGCAACAATAAAAGTGCAGTGCTCCTGTGAAGGTGTAAAGCTGACATAGAGTTCAATGCCACAAGCGGTGACAGTTAATAAAGTGTCTTGTATCGGGCCGATTTTCTTACATAGGGGTCAATACTTCCTTCTCGTAATTCATTTCTTGTTCTATAGTGAAACTATTACAAGATAAGATGAATTACATGTCGGGACCCATTTGATATTTTTGTCTGTGGCCTTGAAGCTGCCTGATCCGTGCCTTAGAATCAACTGCCTAATGTCATGCACATGGATGATCATTATGTTACTGCCGGTGTGTGAGACATAAAAGAAAGATCGGTGAGGTACTTCTGCTTAACGCTTGAAATAAAGGCCGAGGTGACAATGTTAAGCTTGGGCGGGCGGGCTGCCTACCAATGCGCAGCTGAAACGTAGGTAGTGAAGGAGTACTCAGTGATGGCATGAAATGCCATATTTTGTATCACATGGAACTCTGATCCTTATCAAGAGGATTAAGAAGGGATTAGATAAACCATCAGGCGAGGCGGAGGACTCCGACTGGTATCAGTGGCCAAGACACATACTTATGGTATAAAAAGTCTTAATGAATGAAAATCAACATCAGATATTAGAAGGAAACAGATATTTCAGAGGCCACCGAGGACATGGCTAGGTGTGTTCTATATGAAGAGAAAAAAAAAGTACAAATTGAAACCACAAAGCTTACACATATCCAATCATCCTAAAAAATACGTGTTGGGAAAGAAATCTTTGGAGACCAGCAGAGCATGCTCATTGGGTTGGATGGCCCATGGCACGCCCTGTATAAGGCATTGCGGAGCTGGCAGACACCTACGCCAACTGGTCACCAATGCCAAAAAAAATCATTTCCAACAGACTCACCAAATCTTCCTTCCTCTTTCATCTGTCAGGGTTTCAAATTAATGGAGAAGTGATAAGAATTAAGAGGTGCAATTTAAAAGAAGGCTGATTGACCGTTAGTGATACCGCTACGGTTTGAGGAACAGAGTACCTTGGCCATGCCATCAAGCTCTAGTGAGCCGGCAATTGAATAGGGGCCCTTCCACACCATCACTGTCTGATGAATTAGGTGGCCGGTATCCTAAAGGGCCAATCAAAACTCTATTGTTTTATGTCACCAGCCAACAATTCATTAAAAAGTCAATATCCAGTGCAGTAAAAAACAAAGCAAAATGTGTATAAAATAATATGGAGCATCCATATTAATTTGGTCGATGTGTTCATGATCAGGAAATCTCGGGGTCACGCAAAGCAAAGACTTTCACCTTTTTTTTTTTAACCAATATATAAATATGTGTAGAAATATAGTTTAATCCACCCTATTATTGTTGTGAATGTGGTGTGCAGGTTTTCTTTTTACAGGAACCTGCCAAGAATTGGTTAATGGGGATTAAGCTCTCATGGTCACATGACTCCTCCCCGTCCTGAAAACAACCCAGTTTGGTAACAAAATAAAAAAAGGCCCAGCGGTCAGCCCAACACTTCGGAGCGCCCACATACAGCTTTCAGAACCTTTATGCCTGAGACAGTTGAAGGAATAAAATGGTTGCCGTTTTGTTTTCCTGCTCCTTTTGATCCGTGTGACTTCCTAATAGCAAAAAGTAAACAACATTTTTTTTTAAAACAGAAGTTAAGCAGCATTTTTCCTTCATCCTTAAAATCCTAAAAGAAAGAATCCCTTCAATTTTTTGTGCAGTAAAATAACCCCCCAATGGCAAAGGGCATTCTTGTCCGAGTCTCCATGTTGCTCTATGCGGCACATGAGGTTGGCCGTACCGCAGAGAAGGAACAGTGCGGCATGACGCTCTGCCCAACCGTTAAGCTTAGCAATGGCAATCAAGTCCCTGGGCAAGGAGGATTTGAGTGTGATGTTTGGTATCTGCCACCGCCCAGCCACGACACCCATCACACCCCAATGCAGAGCAGGACTGGAGCCACGGCAGTAGTAGAAGAGACAGAGAAAGCTGTATAAGGGGGGGACATCCTGCCCTCCCCAGGATCATTAGCAGCAGGTTGAGGGGAGTTAAGGAGGACAGGAACATCTCAAGGAGAGCCCGAAGGTTCCAGAAAACTCACTAAACTGATGACAAATAAGAAAGAAAAAATGCAAAAATAATGCATCTTCTGACAGACTTACTACACTACAGACACTAGAAACTGCTGGGATGGGGCTGGGGGAAAGGGGGTGGGTGGGGGAACACGTCCAGAAGAAAAGTGGGGAGTCAGGAGTCCGTTTGTCTCTGTCTTTTCTTCTTGTTCGGCCACATGCGACGCGTTGGGTTGGTTTTGAGCACAGACAGAAGAGGAGGCGGGAGAAAGCCACAGGTTTACAGACAAGAGAAACGGTTAAGAATCACAAAAAGGGGGAGGTAACACTTCATATCTTGAGGAGAGGGGTGAAGCTGCTCAGTACTTGGTGGTGAGAGAGCGGCGCCGCGCCAATTTCGACCTGCAGGAGAAAAGAAACAGGAGTAAGTAACACGAGAGTTTTCCTCTAGTCAATTGGCCGTGATTCTTTCACACAATCTCTATTGTAGCTGATAAAATGAGTGCTGTGGTGAAAGCTCAGGGCCCCGGTGATAAAGCTGCACTATGCCCTTAGCATAGCTGTATCGCTTCTTTAAAAGCAACGCACATTCATAAAGCACAGCAATGTACTTCTGAAATGTGCATGGTGCTCCACTTCCTTTGGGTGAAATTTGCTTCATGTGCATATAAAGCCAAAACATTTTGCACTTTTGCATAGAGGAGGAAATGGCTAAAACTCTTTTTACATTTTATTGTATGATCTGTATTGTGCTGTGGAGATTTCACTTCACTTCCTGTCTTGGTGACACTACAGATGAGTGGATATCTCTTTAAAGTAAGAGGAAATCCCTGGAGATAGTTGTCCCCAATAGAAGACTTTCCCTCGTCTCCTGTTCCAGTGACAACTCTATCATGTTCCCTTACTTCCTGTCCCAGAATGGGACAATGGTCACCAGGACAAACGGGGAAGGTGAATATCCCCAGTGTGACAATAGACAAATATTTAAAGAGATGTTTTAACCCTTCTCCACCCCATACAAATCTGAAGGTATAGTTATTACCTTCGGGTAGTACCTAAATGTATACTTATATAAAGCTGAGATTTTACAATAACGCCACAATTGGATTTTTTTCAAATTTTGCAAAAGAGAGGGAAATGTTAAAGTGAAATTGTCCAGCTGTCGCTAATGTGCTGAAATTGTAAACTGTGTGTGACCCCCCCCCCACCCCCCACCACCAATTCAGCTTCATCCTGACTCGTGTTGTCTTGCAGCTGCTGAAAAATAATGACACCGTACTTGCTCTGGACTCACCGTATTGTACCAGCGAGCAGAGGGTTGAAGGCATACAGCCAGTCGTTCATATCTTTATCGTTGATGGCCTGAAGTAGGATCCCGCGGTGCTTGGTGACCACGGCAAAAATGTTTGGACTCTGTTAAATAACACGGGAACATACACAATCAACGTAATTGAATTGACATTTACAGAAGATAGGCACAAGAAACGGACGTGAGAGGACAATACTAACATCTAAACAGACCTTAACCATGGCCTGTTGGTCCTCGCTGTACTCCACCTGGGCGGTGGACAGGTTAATAAGGCCTCTCTCCACAGGATCCTTATCGCTGTTGTAGATGAAGACATATGGGCGGCGTACAACCACGTAGTTCTTGGCCCATGAATGGGAATGAGGCTCCTTGAAATTCAGGTAACCCTTCTTGGAGACCACCGAACTGTGGGGAAAGAGGGGTGTTATTATGTTATTGTATTATATTGCATGTTATGTATTATATTAATACATCTGCATTGTTTTCTTTTTTTTTAAATAAATATATATACAAATACATATATACACATACACACAGGGTAGCTTTTATGGCTTTACAATGGCCAGTACATAATAAAATGAACCTGTGCTTTCCCAGCAACAGGTTAACTTTAATCGCAGGCCAATTCTGCAAGGCAGAAGTGCTAACCACTGAGCCACCGTGCTGCCCTGCCCTTTCTCAGCAACAGACCTTCTTTGTTCAAGAAAAATATGTGATGAATAGTAAATTAGGTCTTTCACCCAAGCAAATCATAAAATGGTGCCCTGGGTATTATCATATAATACTTGTTCTACCCTTGCTGTATTTGCAAGGGTTAAGTGCTTGTTTTATCTAGGGAGGTCGAATAAAACAATTTTACTGACCTGATCCTCGGTCAGCACTCACCTCTCTCCCCCTCTGAGGAATGTCCCTCAGCATCCTCACATCTAATTCAAGTCCTAGACCTAAACCACCAGAATCCAGGGGAGAAGAGGCTGCAGGGATGGGCCTAGAAGCCCGGTGGGGCCAAGAATCAGGTGAGTATATCTGCTTTTTTTGACCCTAGACAAAATGAGCACTTAACCCTTGCAGTGAGGGGGTAGCCCCCTTAGTTTTTACAATTCCTGTAGTTCTTCCTTAAAGAACTATGAGGTGAGTGCTTTTCACTCACCTCATAGTTCTAGCCGACCTGTGACAATGAGACTGTCACAGGTCGGCTCAGTAGATCGGGAGGTGAGCGAACACATACCGGCGTTCGCTCACCTCTCGATCCTGTCACTGCTCTCTGCCGTGACAGGGGAGGGGCTGGATTCCCCCCTCCCCGATTCGCCAGCGCTGACTGGCGAATCGGAGCGAATACTGTTGTTATGACCTTGTGGTGGGGCGAAGGCCCAGAAGGTCAGCAGGTTTTACTTACCGCTGGCCAGCCAAAACTAGGGGTTAACCTACCACATTCAATCCCAAAGGTTCCACACATTCATCATCAAAAGTTTTTCACTATCTGATGAGATCATCAACAAGATGATGATGTGCAACAACAAAAAAACATGAACAAAATAAATTCAGCACTGACAATCGACTTCTCTAGATGGCATGGTTGCTTGTACACCTTACGCAATACCCCAACCTAACAATGGAGCCAAACAAAGAATGCACATAATGAGCACCTCTCATCTAATTGCTGTGGATACCAGCAGCAGTCTAGAGTGAGATTTCCCACCTAAGAGGGAACTATAAGATATGGAATTATATGAGGATTGTAAAATCACACAAAACGTCATACCCAGGTCTGAGCTCTTCAATGTCGGGCACAAGATTAAGAAATTCATTCTTCCCAGCGCGCGCCAGGTATGAGGTCTCCACCGTGGGCACCAACTGGAATTGTTCAAACTCTGCGCAAGGGCTGGAGGCACGGGAGTTGGCTTCTGGCGTCCTGAAATAAAAAGAAGCTTCACATAAGTAGACAGCAGACATAAAGATAAGGCTTCCCTTATTAAAATGTGTGAGGAGCTACTCTTGTTGCAACTAATCATATGATCAATAAAACCAAAGAACCACATGAGGTATACTCACTTCTGATCCACAGAGCTGCATCTGGAATCTGCCAGGGATGGGCAGGTGGAGGAAGGTGTGAGGGTGGCGCTGCTGAAGCTTGAGACAGATGGGTCACGTCCAATTGGGGAGATATCGGACAGCTGGAGAACCAAGAGTATTTCAATTATATGAACAAAATATCCATGCAAAGCTTGCGCATGCGGCGCAATGCAAATGTAACGGGCCGTCCGCAGCACACAAAACCAACATGGAACAAATGCCGCACGTCAACTAGCCAGAAAAGTGTATTCTAGCAAACTTTGCCCAATGAAAAGCGTGCTATCGCTAAGAAAGACATTAAAAAAGCTTAAAACTGTTCTGTCCAACCTTCTGGGTTGGGATTACGTGTGCAAGGAACAAAGTCCCCAAAGTAGAATGCATAAAGTCCTGATTTCACTTTATTGAGAATCTTATAAATAGCAAACATATTTTACCAGGACTTGGTATGGCTCAATGAAGTGTGTCCTGGATTAATACAACTACCGTGTTTCCCCGAAAATAAGACACTGTCTTATATTTTTTTTGCCCCCCAAAAAACACACTAGGTCTTATTTTCAGCGGATGTCTTTTTTTTAAATGTGCAACCAAATGTACAACAATCTAAAGTTATTCATGTACAACAATCCAAAGTTATCTGGTATCACTCCGCCTGTCACAGCAACCGGCGCTATAGAGGAAGTATCAGGCTAATGCAGCTCTGCTCCCTCCGCCGCCGCAGCCTTGCTTTCTACAGCGCCGGCTTCCTTTGCCATCAGGGACAGCGGTACCAGCGGTACCAGCGGTGCAGCAGAGGGGACATCAGACAGTGGACAGGGAGGTAAAGTACGGTACCATTTACCGGTACACATTACAGTACAGTACTATTACATTAAGCAGTGCCTTTAGGGGGACAGCAGTTGGTGAAGTATGGTACTGGAGTGCTCCCTGTCACTGCGCTGGCTATAGGGAGTCCCCTGTCATCCCCTTAATAGAGTATGTCCCTGCAGGCCGATATCATCCCTCCTGCTCTTCAAGTTCCCCCTCACAGGCTACCACCAAACTAGGTTTTATTTTCGGGGTAGGTCTTATATTACAGGAATCTTGAAAAATAGGTGCTAGGTCTTACTTTCGGGGTAGGTCTTATTTTCGGTCATTAGTATGATTGTTGCAGAAGCCATTAGCCTGTTAAAAGACCATGAAGGGAATTTATCAAAACTGGAGCAGCCAAAATCTGGAGCAGTTGCCCAGGGCAACCAATCAGCTTCTCTCTTCAGTTTGTTCAGTTAAGATTTGAAAATGAGAGAATCTGATTGGTTCCCGTGCACATCTGCTCCAGTTTTTGTCTGCTCCAGTTTTGATAAATTCCCCTCAATATGCTGCAATTCATAGCAAGCAATAGAGAAGCATCATCATCATTTTAAATCATTTGCGGGATCAAGTGCTACTTGCACTTAGTCCCCTCTGGGATTCAACAATGAATTACAAGTTGTGGTGATAGTGTCTTTAATGTATATCTTTGGATGGAGGAATACGGGGTTAGAAAGACTGTCAGTTTTTTGTACTGTCTGTGCTCCCTTTGGGGAGTTTTACTTCCTTTGTCACTGGGACGGAAAGTGATGGTAGATCCAAAATTCTGCGTTCCTGTTCACCAGAACAGGAACAGAGGAGAAATCTTTCCAATGGAGACACTCGTTCCCATGACAACTGTCTAAGAGGGCATTACCTTCACTTTGGTTAGATTCCCTCTCACTTCCTTTTGTGTCAATAAGACAGGAAGTGAAGGGCAATCTACCCAATGAACAAAGAAGGCAAAAAAAACCTGACTGGGGTATTTACCCTTCCATACTGCACACAAAATAAAAAAACTTGGCTTCAGATATACTTTAATTCTTATTCATTTCTAGAAATAGAAGCTGATTGGCTACCATGGACAGAACCATTGTGATGTGCTCGAGCGTAAATAAACGTGTTTGCATAATTACATAAATGACAGACCGAAGCTCTGTATTCAGCACGGCGTCTCTCATAAAGAATTTGCCCCACAAAAAGGTAAAAGGTCGATGCTCTACTTACCTTACAATCGCTGATGCTGTTGCACACTGTGGTCAGCTCCTGGTTAAATGTATGAGTGAGAAGTCTCAGACACTGCAGAAGAGGAAGGGACACCAGTTATTTTAGACACCATACCATGGAGCTAGTACTATGTTTTAATCTGGTAAATAATACATGGAACTGTACAAGTGTAAGTACACAGACTGCCAGGGACTCCTGCATAGGTAGCACATGGCAGAGGGGAGGACCAGGATCCTCCATAAAGTTACACTCTGTGTTAGCTAGATACAGCAAGTGGTCAGGAAACCCCTGCACTCCTTTGCTTTCAGTGTCAGGAGTTCAGTGCTCATAGTTTTCAGTGTTAGGTCAAGTCAATGGAGGGAATTCTCCTTTTGATCAAGATGGAAGCATGATGTCCTGGTTGAGATAAAAGGCAGAAACTACCTTAGGCAAGAGGGAATTCCTGGACCTTAACACCACCTTGCCCCCATGCAAAACCAGAAAAGGTTTTTTCCAGGATAAGGCCACCCGCCTCATAGATGTGATGTCTACAAGGAAGGAACTAGGCCTGTTATGAAGAAGGCTACTATCAGGCCCAAGACTCTCATGCAAAAGGGTCATAGCCAACTGACTCTTGGACTCGAGAGCTTGAAGAGTTTAAAGTTTCTCCCGTGGAAACAATACTGTGGCTTGAGCGGTGTCTTGGACTAAACACAGATACTCCAAATGATGAGTTGGTTCCGGCGACAATTTTTGAAGGTTCAGGATTCATCCAAACTGCTGTAACGTTTAGACAATCAAAGGTATATATTCAGACAGAGCCCTCAGCAGGAGGTCGCCTAAGTATCCCACAATGGAGATGCTACAAGAGCACAGTAGGGTAACTACAGGGGCCAGCACCTTGGTGAACAGCCAAGGTGCAGAAGAGAGGTGGAAGGGCAGGGCCACAAACTGGTAGTGTAGGGGCCCCACAGCAATGTGTAGAAAACGCTGATGTGTTGGTAAAATGGTGACGTGGAGGTATGTGTCCAATATTTCCACAGAAACATTAGCAAAAAACACTGAAGCCTGCTGGTAGTAGGAGGGGTTATCCTGGCCTACAGGTTATTTTGTTTGACAGTGTCCAATCGTCCAGTAGGCGGCAGTATAACCAGAAGGTGAATGGCTACCTGTGTCCCTCAATGAACAAGAAGGAAACACTAATTACCCTCTCTTCTGAATACTCAGCCCATCTTGTGGTGGGAACCTCTCTGCACAAACAAATGCAGCGCAAAAACGGCATAGCGCTAAAAATCCAGTACCAGAACGCAATGAACCAGAGAGTATGAATGACCAAGGTACAGATCCTCCTACCTATAAGAGCAGTAAATTCTAAAGAGAGGTGGATTAGGTGAGGAGTTTCTGGTCTCCGGTTTCCTTTATGTCCTCCCAACTATGTGTGGAGCCTGTACCCAGCATCTACAACTCCCCTATGTAGTGTTAGTAACTATAAGCTGCTTGCTCAACAACATGATGGACAAATGTATAAAACGGGGAGTCCATTACAGGAAGGGGAAAACATGAAGAAGTGTATCCTGCATCAGGTTTCATCTTGTAACTTCCAAGAGGTAGAAGAGATATGATAAATGTATACTATGAATAGAAAAACCTGTAAAAACTATACCTTGCTGGCCAGCTCTTTCTCGCGATCCACCAGGCTTTCAACATCGGTGGAGTCGTATCCGCTGCTCTCGCTGGGGGTGACGGCACTTTCGAAGGTGGTGGTGGAGATCTGGGAGGAGATGCTGGTGGAAGTGCTAAGGGTTCCGCTACTTAGGCTTGGTGAGATAGACTCACTCAGGGATTTGGGGATGCTGTCTCCAAGCTTCTCTCTGAGCAGGAGGAGGTGCCGGGTTTTCTCCACCTTAGGGGAAGGACAAGAATATTATCCATGCAGCACAGAAACCTCCCTCCCAGAATATGCAGAAATTATTTAGGTGGGTAATTTTTATCATAGCGTTATAGTAAAAAGGAATGCATACAGATGTTGATGAATTTGGCCCTGGCATCTAGGGTTCAATGATGTATGGACATCAACAGATTAATCAGGTACATTTCTGTATTTAAAAAGATATTCCATCATCCTTTATCTCAGAGGCCTAGCTGATGTAAACTATGCATACCTGGTGCTTTTTCAAATGGCAATTGTGACTCTATGTATGTTTTTTGGACCATTTTGTGGATAAATATTACACTTATTAGTGAACTCCAATTGTCCTACCTCATGGAGCTGCTCCATTTTCTCCAGCTCCCACTGGTGTTCCAGAATCAAACTGTCACCTCGAGGTCTCCAACCAGCCAAGTTCTCTTCTCCACGGACATAAGCCACTGAAGTGTCCAAGATTTTCCTTCTCCTTCGCTGCATTCCTAATAAGAAGAGCAAGATAGATCACAATGTGAACGTTACCAAACATTAAAGAACCCAGGAACTCTGGCAATGATGTAAAACAGTGGTATTTCCATTAAGTGGGAAATAGGTTTTTAATGCTGAGTCCAGGATGGGGGATTCATTTTGACTTCCTGTTCATCTGTCACTGGGATAGGAAATGAGGATGAACCTGTATGACTTCTCATTGTGGACATATCCCTATAGTTCTCAGAATGGAGACACTCAGTTGGGGGTGATCTGCCATTGCTTAAATGTGTGAAACTGGAGGAGGAACTATTTGTGTGCCTGCTAGGAAACGTTCTCCTCGCTTCCTGTTATGGTGACACCCTATCATACTGTGATGCACAGAGTGACACTGGGACTTAAAGTGTGGGAGCTCCCCGAATTTCTTCCAAAACTAAAGGAAAACTGGCTGGACGTGGCCTTAAAATAATTTGCTGTGTTAAGGTAACTCTTTGCATGCTTCACCAGTGAACTGCAACTTCCTGTTATCTTAAAATAAATATGGCTCCTCGTTAGACAGATGGGGGGCAGGGGCGGGGGGGCATCCTGTCAAAAGCCTAGTTACAAGGAAGTGATGGATAGCAGTAATATAAATATGCGACATATAAACACTATCTACAAAGATACTAGTAGGTAAAAAAAGTTTTGTTCTTACCAGGACTTCCTGTGTCAGCCATTTTGCACAAACTCAGTTCATAGATTCCAGTTACTCTGTTACTGTAATGAAAGCACATCAGAGTTTATGTTCAATACAATAGGTACAATTTATAACATTTCAGCTGGTGTGTGTGTGTGTGTGTGTGTGTGTGTGTGTGTGTGTGTGTGTGTGTGTGTGGGTGCGCGTAATTATTATCCTTTCTGAGAGTAGGCCTTGCAGAAAAAAAGAGAAATCAGATATACAAGTGCTCACCAGTCAGGGGTCTTTGAATATCCGCTGCCAAAGAGACTGCGCAGGGAGCGAGGAGGGGAGATTTTGGCATCACGAGAATAAAAGACCATAGAGACATCTTTTGTAATCACCGCTGGCTGGATACAATGATCGAGCTGAAAGAGAAGAGCAAATATTAAGTCATGGTGTGAATATCTATCCATTTGTAAATTATAACTTTAAAGGCACATTTAAGGAAAGAGACAATGTGGGAGAGAATATGCAAAATATGAACATCAAAGGGCATAATGACAAAGACATCATCAGGGAAGGAAGAAAGGGAAAGATCCAAAAGAACGAATGAAAAGGAGAGAAAGTAAGAAAGAGAAGAAAAGAGGAAGAGATGTAGAGCAAGAAACAGTAGAGAGAGAAAAAGAAGGAAGGAAGGAAAACAGAGCAAGCAAAGAAGAAAAGAATAAAGAATGGGAGAAAGAAAAGTTAAAAGCAG
>NW_017306273.1:5680548-5763208 GCF_000935625.1 Nanorana parkeri
GGGGGTAACAACAGATGGCAGAGGTAGGAAGTAAGGGTGAACGTAGGAAAGAAGGAAAGGGGAGAGCAGGAAGTTAAGAGGAAGGAAAGAAAGAAAATGGAGTAAGGGAGGGGAGGGAGGGGACAGAGGCAGAAAGCAAGCAAAGAAGGAACAGGGAGAAAGAAATGAGCCAAGGAGGTAAGGTAAAAGTTAAAAGTAGGGAAGAAAAAGGGGAGGGAAGTAACAAGAAATGGTGGAGGTAAGAAGTAAGGAGGAAGAGAGGAAACTAGGAAAGAAGGAAAGGGAAGAGCAGGAAGTAAAAATAGAAGTAAAGGGAATGAAGCAATGAAGGAAGCAAGGGGAGAGGGGAGGATCAAAAGAAAGGAAAGAAGGAAAGGGGGAAATGAGGGAGGATAAGACGAAAGTCAAGGAGGGAATGTGGGAGGGAAGAAAGGAAAGAAAGAAAGAAGGGAAAAAAGGAAAGGAAGGGAGAGGGAGGGAAAGTAAAATAGGATGTTATAGAGGATGAATTGATGAAGAGAGGAAAGATAGATAAAAAAAGACAAAGTATTGGATGGGAGTGAGAACTACAATGATCACATTGATGCAATTTGGAAATGTATCAGAAACAAGAGTCAAAATATTCCCATTGCACACATTCCTGGACAGAGCCGGGAGTAACGGTGCTGTAACAACTGCCAGCACATAGATTTGATCATGTCACCAGCACACCATGGGTCAGAAGTCCAAACATTTTATAGTAGTGATCACAAAACAGTGTCAGTGCAACATTTTGAGGCCAAGCTGGACTTCATCATCAGGCATGTGATCACATGCCTGACAAACAGGTCCGGCTTGGTCTGGACACAACAATAAAACGTTTGGACCGTTGATCCATGGTAATCTATGGTGATCTATGGTGATCTATGGTGATCTACGGTGCGCTGGCGACATGTGTTCTTTTCAAGGAACAATAAATAATGATAAACAAGTGATAGAATGTGTCACAGTGACAGAACAACTCATAGTCTAATCAGGCAGGTAGAGGACAGAGACAGATGACAGATTACTTACCTCCAAGTAGGCTGACAGTGTCATAAAGATCTTCTCTCCATAGGGAGTGACTCTATTGAGGAGTAGGGAGTTATGCAGGGAGCTGTCCCATACAGCCTCGAACCGATACAAAGTCCTATAGAATCAGGGTGGTAATATTAATAATCCTCTACATCCACATTGTCCCTATACAACACAGAACACTCCCAACACACACCACACAGACACAAAGACACAAATGTGATTTTACAGAACACTAATCTAAGATGTTACACCTAATGGATCCTCCTAGAAAAGGGGAGTACTGCCATGTTTGAAATGTCGGTTTTGACCAGCTAAACCTTTAAAGAGAACCTGTGGAGCACGGACTCTAGTGAATACTTTGGGGAAATATACAGAGAAGGCCCAGACTGGTGACCATAAGCAGCCAGGTTCCTACCAGACCTTAGTATCTGTCACCACAATACATCACCTGCCTACCTGGCGCCTACCTGGGTCTCACACTCTGCCTACCTGGGTCTCAACACTCTGCCTACCGGGGTCTCAACACTCTGCCTACCGGGGTCTCAACACTCTGCCTACCGGGGTCTCAACACTCTGCCTACCGGGGTCTCAACACTCTGCCTACCTGGGTCTCAACACTCTGCCTACCTGGGTCTCAACACTCTGCCTACCTCGATCTCACACTCTGCCTACCGGGGTCTCAACACTCTGCCTACCTCGATCTCACACTCTGCCTACCTCGATCTCAGACAGTGAAGAAGATCTTTGAGGCTGAACCTCTTCAGAAAAAAGCTAGCAAAAATATCTTGGCCTTGGCCTTGGTTGGCCTTGTGGGAAATCCGGCCCTGACCACACCTAAGGTCTGTTAAGCTGACAATATAGCAGGTTTTGTGTTCTTGGGTTTAGATACACTTCAATTCTGACTATTGTTGTTAACTATACACTGCTATAACATGAGAGCTCAGGAGTCTCTGGAAGCTGTTGGCCCGCCTACATGTACAATACCAAATCCAAAGTCGGGAGTGTGTACCAAGCACTATGAAAGTGACACAGTAATCTTATACTTAAACTAGCTCTTCACTCCAAAAGATGTAATCTACTGATTGACTTCAACTAATGGCAGAGGGAGAAATGACAGAGGTCAACCCCAATGTAAATGGAACAAATTGAATACTAATATATCTGTTTATACAATTATACTAAATGTCACTGCTATTGCTATGTTTAAAGGTCTCTATTGCTACAAAGGCAGAATAAATGACACTATCACCAAAGTGGCACACCATCTTGTCAGCTTTCCTTCCCACAAGGCAGAAATCAAATTGCAAATGATGATCTAAAACTTTGAAACAATATCTTGTATTTGGTGGTGCGACCAATGGCGGAACTTGCAACTGATTATTGTACGTGTTGGTCAGACGTATATAGATCTGTCATGACTCTTACAGAACTGTGGCAGAAATCTCTCCTGCGAAGCAGCCAAGTTTTACAGGCAGAGGAGCTAAATGGAGAAGTTGGGAGAGTAATACAAACTTATAAAATATCAGTTTCAGGGGAACCTAAAGACAAATTTTGGTGCATAAATGTGTAAAAGATGCAACACGATAATTAGATGTGCGACACAAGCAACAGTTTATTCCAACATGGAAGGAATCTTATTTGCCCCCGCTTTCCTTATTACTGACATGGCGGTATTTCTTTATGAATCTGTCACAACGACAGCGCCATTCAGTATAAGTGTCGCAAATGAGAGCTTACCCAATTTGTTTCCTGCATTAGTACTAACACTAAGAATGTCGCAGGGTTTTTATGAACTTGGCGCAAGGCTTCGGACTGCATGCACACAGCAAGAAATGTTGCAAACGCCTCGTTGAATCGCCCCCCACTCATCTGTTGCCAGATCCTCAACTGTCTCAGAATATCCCGGCTGCATTACTGGATTTGTATTTCTGTTCCTTGAACCAGCTTAGCAATGACATCATACAAAGGAGGAGTGGCCTTGCAGTGGCGCTAAAAGGATAGTGAATTTAGGATTCAAATACGAAAGTAAGGGGAAATCCTAAATTGTTGAAAGGGTTGTCCCCAGTGTTGTTGTTGAAAGCGCTGTCCCCAGAATAAAGAGCTGAGGGGAAATCGTTCAACGGGGAGTCTTGTTTCGAGGACAAATGCCTAAGAGGGGAATTGCCTTCACTTTGGGAGATTTCCTTTCATTTTTTGCTGTGTCTCTGAGACAGGAAGTAAAGGGAAATTTACCCAATAGTACACAGACAGCAGAACATTTTTTCCTGGTGGGGATTTTAACCCTTCCCTACTCTATCCAAAAATAATAAAAGAAAAACTGGAGCTATACATTTATTATAAGGTTCGAATAAGGGTTCCTCTGTTCTTCCATATCTAACCTCTTGTTTCTAGCTAATGAGGGACCATTTATTAAGACAAAAACAGGTCCAGGATAGTTTAAATGTCCAGTAAAGAGCTTCACTATCCATCAGGAGTCATGCAAAGCCAAATGAACCCTTAAAGACCATCTTGAACTTTCCACTGACTACAATGCATTTCGTCAAATGGTGAAAATTTGACAAAAAAGTTTGGATTTTACCCAAAATTTAGGAAATGCCTTGTTTTTTAAGATTATATATTGCATGACATTCCATTACAGTGTGCAATATAAAAATAAATAACATTTGATGATAGTGTACTTTGAAGCTGCCATTTAAACTCTACCATCTAGCTATTTAGTGCAGAAGCGCTATGGGGAAGAGGGAGGAGGAGGTGGAGCAAGGCAGTGCAGGGGGAGGGGACATAAAGTATTCTGTGAGAGACTGAAGAATCTTTATGTGCAGGGTGGTGGTGGGGAAGGGGAGAAGCAAAACATAAAATACCTAGGCATGTCCTTATCAAGAAACAGCCTGAAAGACACAGAAGAAGAAGCTGCTATTAGTGACAAAGACATTCAGGGAGACAAAATGGAAGACGCCCGGAGCAAAGACAAGACTTCAGCGGAAAACAAGAGAGGAAATATAAAAAATATAAATAAATAAAAAGAAGGAGCAACTTAAATTCAACATAAATATGGCAAATAAAATGACAGGCAAGACGGTCAACACTTGGAAATGAATCTTAAACCATGTTATCCATGTATTCCTGTATTGTCCAATGACCAGCAGTGTAGGTAGAGGTGTACCTAAAGGCCGCCGGGCACTTCTGAAAGATCTGAACATGATAACCTTTATATCCTATTAAAAGATGTCTCATTTAATCTTCAGGTGGTTAATATCTGATTATATTGCACCCTCTATTCTTATTAGTTGGCCAGGTTTTAGGCTGGAACAGATACAGATGGTGCCTTACTACTTGGTTATGGGTTCTACCCTTGTTCAGTGACCCCAGGGCCTCCAGACATTGAAGATCCACTGATCCATCCTCTCCGCTTGTTTAGTTGGAGTCTTTCCATCATCCAGGTAACCCCCGCTGTTCCAGCCAAGCCGTTCCCACTTAGCCTGGGCCCTGTAAGACTCTGACCTCAACCTCCATTTGGATCCCCCAGGGAGGGACTCCATCCATGTCTTCTCGCGCACTCACTTTACACCCGTGTAAGTGGAAACTTTGAGAACCCAGAAAGAACCTTTCACATTTTGTTCCTCCGGCTCCATGAACTATTTAATGAAACGTTATATATTCTATGAGATTATCCAACTGACTAAAAGATAACTTTACTTCTTGTGGGTATGATCTTAAACTGACTTCAGGAGAATAATTACCCAGGGTGCGTTGCAGCTGCAGTCATAATAGCTTACCTGGTGGAGCTGTGAGACTTGAGGTATTTGGCGGATATGATGTTGAGGGAAAGGACGGCATCTGCTGCACACTCGTCCACTTCAGCTTTGTTTCGTACTCTCCCTGCAAGGACAATGAGATGGAAGATTGTCAGTAGAGGGCGGACACGTAGAGTTAGAGGTGCGTGCCGCGACACTCACCCACCACCAGTTCTCGCACGTCCTTCCAGTGCAATTCGTTGCCTTTTTCGTGGATTATAGTCACCGTGATTCTACGCTGGATGCCCTGTGACAAAAAAATGGAGTATAAATAGGTAACACAATGGCTTCTGCTGCAGGAAGGACAGAACTAGTGCCATTTTGTCCTCTGATCTTCCTGTCTATTATTCTATAGAAGTAGGGATGTTCAGATACCAAGTACAAGTACAGATACTTTTCCAGCTCCAAGACTAGACTAGGGAAAAACCCGAAAGTTAGGAGGCAGCTGTCATTTGTAAGGAGCACACGGAGCTCATGGGATTGGTGCAACCCTGTTTTAATGTATGATTTTTTTTTGTTATAAATATATATTAGGGATGCACCGATACCATTTTTTTTCAAGTACAAGTACTGATACTCATCCAAGTCCTCACAAATACAGGTACTGATACTCGTCCAAGTCCTCACAAATACAGGTACTGATACTCATCCAAGTCCTCACAAATACAGGTACTGATACTCGTCCAAGTCCTCACAGATACAAGTAGTGATACTCGTCCAAGTCCTCACACACTCAGTACTAATACATTTATGTTTATTGTCATGTGGCAGTTTTTCTTAAACAATACAGACTGAGCCAGGTCCCAGCTGCAACCCTGGAAGTTCTCATGAAAATGCCAAGTATCTGCACTGATATCTGAACATCCCTATATAGAAGCATATGGTTCGATTAAAGGGACTTCTCTTATAACTACCACTGAATAATAAAGAGATGAAGGTATTTCTATATCTAGGTTTTATAAATGAACACATCAGTATGCTTTTTTTTGTAGCTTTAGAACTTCTCTTGTAGTGGGTAAAGCGGAGGATGGCTTCAAGGCAGCAGAAAATGAGTCCCCGATTCACAGTTTATGTTAGTTTCATATGCAATACCACAGAGATCACAATACTTCCCCTGAAAATGCCTTCCTCTACCTATCTCTCCAGATGGACAGAGACATCTTTGTTTAGACATTTTTGAGGTTCACCACTACGACTTTCGCCGAGATAACACAATCATGTGAATTCTGGTGCCTGTGCAGTTCTTAGCTGTGTTCACATGGATCAGACTCTGCTTCTCCCTCTCACTGTGTGACTTTCTACAAAGTTACAATGTACAGCCTGTGTGAGTACTGTGGAGATGAGATTGAGGAAATTATTTCTACTGCCTGCAGAAGGCTGAGGACATCATCTTAGCCTGGGCAAAGTCACTTGACTGGACCTCAAGGGCTGTTTTTATTGATAGAAGGTACAGCTTTTATCAATACTACATTATTCCTGTATTTCGGGACATATCAGAAATGTTTGAGGAAGATTAACTCTCTACAGAATATTAAAACTACAAATGTTCCCTCACTTTTGAATGTTAAGGGATAACCCTGCCCACAAGATGTAGCACTGAAGGTACTTCAGTGTTTGAATGAATACTTTTTACAACCTCATGTACCATACCTGGTGTAGCAGGAAGGTTCCCTGACAGGACAGTCCTGCAGAGTGATCTACCACAGACGGGATGTACCTTAGATAAAGCATCAAACATAGGTCAAGACCTGACAATGAACATGAGCACCTTTCATAAGCCTGCTATGTTAGTAACTTACTCTCCTGTCGGCTCCAGTTCGCTGATCTCAAACCACACCAAGAGATCATATTTGCTGACACTCTGCCCGAGGCTTGTCTTGTTCAGGGGATGTAGTTTAGTGGCTGGAACTGCAGGTGAAATTTAGGTCAATGGTAAATATTCTGCTATTAATACATTAAACCAAAACTACTGGGTGTACCTACAGGGTCTAATTCTTTACTAAACACCACCAGCAATGCGATATACTAACCGTGTCTCTTTGGGGCCCTCTCTGGTAGGCAGGTAGGGATGGGCAGAGAGAGAAAAGATGGGAACTGATCGGCCCCGTCTTGGAGGCTGGCAGAGAGAACGTGTGCATGTTCTGAAAGAGCGTCCAGTACGGGATCGCTGATGTACCCAGACATCAGGTACCGGACCAGATCGATCTTTCTCTCTCCTACCACCAAGATAGGTTATACACAGAACAAGCAAGGAGGGGTGAGGCAGTGAAGGCAAAGGGCGAGGGAATGAATACAAGTAGGTAAAAGAATATATGACATCATCAGGCAGCAAAAGAAACACAAATAATAATAAAATTACAGAATGATGTGGCATGCAAGCAACAAAACGTATGTTGAAAATAAAAGTTATCTGCAAGAATGGATGATATTTAAAGGGTTGGTCTACCCAAAACAAACACTGGTAAGCCAAGTCACCCACAAGTCTCTTGTGTTTCCACCCACTTAATCGCTCATAACTCTAAAAAGGACTGAAAGGCAAAAATAAAAAAAAATATAAAAATAAATAAGAGAAAAGATTCAGAGGAAAAGGAGACCCTTGAAATGGTTGCATATTGTGAGTGGTGCTGGAAACTAAACCAATATATATTCAACTGGATTTCCTCTTTTCTTTGTTTAGTCTAAACAATGAATGATAAATTCACATTGGTTGATAAAGGTCACTGAACTTTGCACTCTGCCTCAGTAAATAAGAGGGTTTACCTACAAAACAATAACATTGTGTATACACTGACAGAAAAGTGAAACAGCTCTGGTAATACTAAAAACTGCAACCCTAATTTGTCCAAAACGGCAATATTTCAAATAAAACTTTTCCACAAAACATTCACGTACCTGGCTTGGAGAGGGGCATCGGTGGGGGAAAGTGACGTCGGGATGGCTGTGCTGGACTGCAAAACAAAATGAAAGAAAGGTCATAAACATGGCTCTACAACTGGCTCTCTACTCATTCCCTTCTTAAAGGGACATTAAAGTCAGATTTTTTTCTTCCCCTTCCCAATCCTGCTGTAAGGACTTACCTTAAATGAAGCCTCTTGATTCGATCATCTTCTTCTTTACTGTCCCTTACAGATATCCCTCCAGCGCTGACTCCTCTGTCCTCCTCTCCTCTGATGTCCCACGGTGTCTGTGCGGGTGCACGCTGCTCCATAGACTTACCTTGTGTCTCTCCTCGTCTCCCGGCCAAAGATCTGAAGTGCGCATGCCCCTGCCCCAAGATCCTTTGCGGCTGCCCGAGACTCTTCAGATGTTCGGACGGGAGTGCGCGGCTAAGTTTAAAGCCTTTTTAAAAGGTTGTTTTTTTATGTTTTTGCATATATCTACAGCTTGCTAACAGCACATACACTGAGTAGCCAGATTATTATGATCACCTGACGTTTGTAGGCAAAGTAGCTATAATTACGCACTGAAGTTGCTAGAGGTCCAGACCATTATAAATAGGGAAGCAGGTTGTTTACCACGACAGTAGAAGTGATTTGTTTCTGAAGATACGGGGAAACAACGCGATTTAACAGCCTTTGAACGTGGGATGATTGTTGGCGCTCGGAGCCATGGAGCGAGTATCAGCAAAACAGCAGTATTCGTTAAATGTTCAAGAGCAGCTGTTGTTAAAGTGTTTAAAGACCGGACTGTCAGCCGAAAATCTGGGTCTGAACGTGCGCATTGTGGCCGTCAGCGACTAGTCAATGTTAGGGCAGAACGGGGGAGGGGCAAAACTGGTACAAGACAACAGAAGGGCAACAGTGCAGTGTCAGATTCCTCGCATCACCTTTCATCATCTCGTGGAGTCATGAGGCGGCCCATCGAAGTCATCTCGCGGAGTCATCTCGTGGCCCAACAAAGTACTGATGGGGTGGTCATAATAATCTGGCCACTCAGTGTATATGCAAAAACCGCTGGAGGGTTTAATAACCCTTTAACATAGAAAATGCGGCAAAATTGGTTCCAGATCATGGACAGATTTTCCAACAACAAATTTTTCCAGTGGGCACCTTGTCTGGTGTTTGCAAACACAAAGAAAGACCTTACTTGGCCTACTTGCTCCCACATCTCATTATCATTTGCACAGGAGCTAATAAAAGGCCCACATCCATTCTCCGTCGAAGCAATAATAACACAAAAGCCAGAATCTGACTGGTTGTTACAGGCAATAAAAAGAACAATTCTTCTGCCAGATAATTCAGACAATTAAACTTTTTTGTATTTTTGCCATTACCTGAGATCCTGACCGTGCAGATGTAGTGGATGCTGCTGGTAATGTCCAAATACCTCAAACACAATCGGATTGGTCTTGATGTACTCTATGAAGGATTCTGTCACTTCTACTGCAATCTATTCAGAAGAAGAAGAAGATGTATCAGCTTCATCAGAAAGATCACGGCAGCTGGGGAGAATGGAACACTGTGACACTTACATTCTGTACGTGATAGAAACCCAGCGGGTTCCCACGCCCGTTATTTTTTAGGGGCTCTGTAGAAAAGGCCTCATCATGCCGATGTAAAAAGCTGGAATGAAATGTTTAAGAGCTTAATATCACATTATATTGAAAAAGAATCTTTCTCACACAATAACTGACTGCATACTCCACCTTTATCCTCACCTTATCTGGGCAGGGCATGCCTCTGATTGGTAAGTACAGTTGTCACATTTTTAATCTTTCTAAAGTAAAATCTAAGAAGAAATCCAGTCCTTGGCGCTCTAGATACATAAATGGGGGCACAGCAAGTGTAATGATCAGGTAGGTATACCTTCGTGCCCCCATCCAGAGATTTTTGCCCTGCAAGTTCCTAAGTCACCATCTTTCCACTATATCTTGTTCCTCTTTAGCCAGAATGAGCTGTCAGCTCAACAAAGGCATAGAGGGATTTCCCTGACAGCCATGTAAAGCTGAGTGCAGGATGAAGATCTCTAGATCCAGGTATGGGGGTGAGTTTAATACAAATTTTTACCTTAACAGTGATCCAATCCAGAGATTCAGAAGTGAACTTTACTTACTTTTCAACCTTTATCATTAATTGTCCTGTCTGACATCACAAGATGCCTGCGATCACCTTTATTAGTCAGAAACACCTTTGCTGTGCACCAATCTGATTTGGTTCCACTTTGTGACAGAGGCCTGTATTTTCCTGTCTTGATAACTAAGCTCCACCATCTACTTTCCACTTCACCAGTTAGATTGCCTTTACTGGTCAAGATCTTGCTGGACATCCTATATCAAACCATGGCCATTAATATGGATTTGGCCCCCTTTTAGGAATTTAGTAGCTTCCTGTCTTCTGGGAAGACTTTAAAACAGGATTCTGGAGTGTGTCTGTGGGAATTTGGGTCTATTCAGCCAAAAGATCATTTTGATCATGTACAGGTGATGGGAAGGAAGATCTGGCTCACAACTGTCATTCCAATTCATCCCAATGGTGTTCAGTAGGGCTGAAGACATGCCACTCAAGTTCCACCACACCAAACTGGTTAAACCATATTATAATTATTACAGGTATTTACACAGCGCCGACAATTTACTCAGCACTTTACTCACATTCAGATCAGTCCCTACCCTCAAGGAGCATACAATCTAAGGTGCATCTAGAAATCTAAGGTGCATCTCACATGCATACGTACAAGGACAACTTAGACAGAAGCCAATTAACCTTCCAGCATGTCTTTGGAGTGTGGGAGGAAACTGGAGTACCCGGAGGAAACCCACGCAAGCACAGGGAGAACATGCAAACTCCTTGTAGATAGTGACCTGGCCGGGATTCGAACCCGGGGTTCCAAGGCAGAACCGCTAACCACTATGCCACTGTGCTGCCCATATTTATAATATTTGATCTGGATATGTACACACGGTCTCTACAATTTGAAGTGATGTCTAAATACCTTGGCCAAATAGTGTATTCTGTGTGAGCCTCACTTATGTCTTGAACTATCCACAAAACTCCACTCACTTGAACTGACAGAAGATATCAGCATATTCTGGTAGAATGCCATTGGCTTGCAGGACGGTGACACGGAAAGTGAAGACACTGCCGATCTTCAGGTGTTCCCCTACATCTTCAGAGAATCCTTCCATCATCATCTTCCCATCTAAGAGGCTGCCTGATTTCATGTCTATGAAAAGAGAGGGGTGATCAGACAGAGCAAGAGTGAACAACAGGCTGGGTATGAAACACAGCAGCAAAAAGATCTCCCATGGTCGTGTGTCACAGACATCTGCAGGTGTTACAAGATAAGGCTTCTGTGTCACATTCCTCACTAAAAACCTTTTCAGGCAAAGCGTGTCTGTGTCACATAACTCACCCATCTCAGCCAGCCGGTTCACCTCCTCCATAGGAGTGTTCATTTCCGAGTTCTGGCCCTGTCCTTCCACGATGCGGAGTTCTTCCAGTGACAGCCCTGCGCGGGTGAGGACTGTGGTAGTCATGTCGTTCTGCAAACAGAAAAACAAAGCAATTCTTCAATGGATATTCCACGTGGCTTTCTCAAAAGGTGCTCACTGCGATATTCAAGGGAATCTAGGTTACTCAACAATGTAATTCCGTTAAAATGATGCTCCACTTCAGAGCCGTAGCTAGCTCCTTTTGAGCCCGAGGCAAGAACAGAAAATTGTGCCCCCAACAGACGTGTGCGGTATGTGACGCCATGAGCTCCGCCTTCAGGATGGCGGTGCGAATGCGCTGGTGGCCAAATCCAAAATAGCATAAAAATTTGTTTAGTTTGACGAAACTTATGAAAACATTTTTAGTTTCTATCCATTTAGTCCGAAACAAATGTATAGTCTTTGTGCGTGTGTGTGTTTATTTTTTTTACTGCCGGGGCTTCGGGGAAATATCAAGCGTCTAAACAGACCCCTGATATTTCCCTTTTGAAATAGAAAAAGAGATTGAGTCCTCTGCCAATACAGGTGGGGGAGAGCAGCGGGGATCCGAAGAGAAGCTTGAGCCTGTGTCGCTGCTCTTCTCCCTGCCAAGCCACGGCTGTGTTAGCCTGCTGGCGACCCTGTTGCCAATGGCGCCCTATGCTCGCCATGGCAACAGGGGCGCATCCATGCCGGATCTGGCTGTGCCCCCTCTCAGCTGCGCCTGAGGGGAATGCCTCACTCGCCCAATGGTAGCTACAGCCCTGCTCCACTTTTGATCAGCCCCAGTGCTGTAATAAGAGAACAATTAGTAGGAAAGAGGGTGAGCTGATTCCTACCTTATGGAAGTAATCATTGTCGAAGGAGATCTTAGCGGTTCCTGACTGTCGTATTCCAGAACCATAATCTGGAGCTTCCTCGTCACCTGTGGAGAAGAAACAAAATGGCACATATGCAGTAATTAATTAGATGTGACAGACTGGCGAGAAAACTCTTCTGTCTTCATAAAACTTTGCATAGAGACAGAAAATACCAGACGCTGGTTTGGAAGAAAGATGTTAGCACTAACCTGCTATCGCCTGCACTGCAACACGCAGGAAACCGCGTACGTCCCCCTTCTCACTCACTACCGCCACCCGATGGACCAAAGGAACCGGGAAGAGCAGGTTACTGAGATAAACAAATGCTCTGAAAAAGAGACAAAAAGGATTTGCTATCACATTAGAAAAGAAAAAGAGCCGATGTCCCCAGATAACCTACTGACCCTTTAAATCTTTTATAAAGGATTAGACCTCATTTATCAATAGCTGAGAGAAGAGCCACAGAAGCTGAACAGATGCCCTATCCTCAACCCATACTGCATTCAGAGAGAGGGGGGATTAGATCAAACAGCCAGTTCTTCCTTCAGAGGCTTTGATAAATAAGGTCCAGTGAATATCCATGCGTTTTTGTTTTTTTTGTAAGACAACAATGTATCATATGCAGCACAAAATGGGCGCCATTAGTGAAACGTCCTACTCACATGACCACCCCAAACACATCTATTCAGCTTTTAGGGGTTAGAGGTAATCAAATCAAAAGAAAGCACAAACCAACTAACTAAAAATAAGTAACATATGAAACGGAGAACTCAAAAAAAAAAATGCACAAAATAAGGATTAATAAGCCATGTTGCAACATTACAAACATAAAAAAAGGAATACAAAATTATTATTAAACTGCTGAAAATAAAGAGATGAGAACCAAAGATTACAACACTACTGGCTTCCCGGCCTCACGTCAGATGCTTATTGGAATAAGGGGTGTCCAGAAATAATGGGTCTGATCACTGAGATTAAAAACTGCTCTTGCTGCCCGAGGCAGCCATCTTGTATTTCTAGTGCACTATGGGGAATGAAAACTGGGAACAAAATGTGTCACTTGGCATTGAAAGAGATGATGTTGGACTAGTCTGATCACAGGGCCCACAGAGGTTGGAAGTGAAATCAGTTTTGTTGTCAGATAACAGAAAACTGAGAAACATTGTTTTGCTTGACGCAGAAATTTAAAGTGTATTTTCACCTTTGTAGCCAAATTGGGATAACACCTAATTTTATATTTGTTACATGTTCCCATTCACATTGCGTAACTTAGAAAAAAATATTATGAGGTTGTTATATCATTACATATGATATTCCCTGCATTTTACCAGCTCGTGACTCTTAAGAGAGTTTGTGTTAAGTTGCTCGAATTGAAGTGTGTTTCTTCTTTTCGAAAATGTCATGTACTACTATAAGATATGGTTTCTTTTTTCATTTGTACACTTTTCTAAAAAACCTTAATAAACAATAAATGCAAAAAATTAATAAATAATTGTTGCTTACTTTTTACTAGCGGAAAAGATGTTCTTGCACCCATGCAATTAATATACTGCTTAACGCCAGTGTAGTGGCAGACCGCCACGGTGTGGTTGCCTGGATGGGAAATATTACTGTATTCAGCTTTATGGTAGACGCACTGTCTGTAACTCGCTATGTTTTTTGCTGTAACAATTGTTTGAGACGTTATTGCACTTGTACCTTCTGTATTTTACTACTACGTTTCAATAAAGACGTTTTGAATTTAAAAAAAAAAGAGAAGGGGGGTGTGGAGTTAAAATTTAATATAATTAACCCTTTCTGTTCTGGCAGATCTTCATAATCAATTCTAAACTGGATGTGCACACTGCCTGTATCAGCAAAGGGTTAAAAAGATCTCATGGCTTGGGGGGTACATTGAATATTCCTGCACTGTCCCCAGCCTGTCCCTTATCTTTGCATTGCCATCTATTCTAAACAATATAAGCTGCATACAGCATTAAATGTACAAACCGGCTCCAATTAAACAACTAGGAGAGGTAAGATATATTATATATATATATATAATTAGGTATGCTGTATGAATGGGAGCACATGACAAACGTATAATGTGAGTTCATATCTGACTGCAAGAGTGGAAATGCCCTTTAAGACAACATGCGATATAGATGTATCACAATTAGCTGAACAGCTCCTATAGTCCTTTAGAAGGTTTCAGCATGGCGAAGGCTTAATAACTAAAGAACGGCTGAAATTTTGAGAGCTTGGATTCAACATTGACAAAATGGCTGCACTTAAGACAACAGCTGGTGAAACAATTCGGCTTTCAATTGCTGGAATAGCCCTGCTCCACAGCCAGGGGACGAGGAGACGGGGAAGAAATTAGCTGCAAGGTTGGTGAGGTGATGGCAAACCAAATTAAAAGGAAGTAAATTAAAACAGAAAAAAAAACCAACATATGCTTTGTAAACTGTTAAAATGAAAATTAAAACCATGAGAGAAAACTGGGTCAGGGGTGCATCACACTCCGCTTTACTGACTCCCCAACATGCGACTAGGCTGGAAGAACAAGCTCTCGCTTTACCCACCTGAGAAGCTCATATATAGAAGCTGCCTTGTTACAAATAAAACTCAATATTTGTGTGTATAGAGAAAAAATAGATCCTGATAATATCTAAAATGTCCCTGAACTGTATTAGAGGCTGCAAAATATGTTCACACTTCATATTTAGAGATAACGCATTTTTTATGACGTTTGTTTTTAACAATATATTCCGAGTTTGATTTTTTATTTTGTGGTGTGTCCGTCCCAGAAACTTCCACTAATATGAAAAAAAAAATCTAAGCTTTATCACAGAAACCATGACAATATAGTAGAGCAAGGGTAGGCAACCTCGGCATTCCAGCTGTTGTGGAACTACAAGTCCCACAAAGCATTGCAAGACTCGGACAGCCAAATGCGTGAGCCTCAGAGGAATTATGGGATTTGCTGGAGCATTGAGGCTGCCTACGAGGTTAAAAGGTAACTAAGGATGGGCTCGGGCGTGTTCGCAGCTCCACGTGCCGAGCCCGCCAGGAAGCTGACAGCGCCAATCACAGGCACTGAGACATTTCCCGATCTCTGCAGCTGCGGAGTGTCAGCTTCCTGGCGGGCTCGGCACGTGGAGCTGCGAACACGCCCAAACCCATCCTTACAGGTAACCAGCTCCGGTTAGTCAGCATTTAAAAGAAGCGGCCATTTTTTATGCTGAATCAGATTCCATAACAATGCAGCTGGTGCAAGTCACAGGAAGGGGACGGATCATGGCTTTGCGAGTGGTTTTGTATTGCTAGATTCTAAAAAAAAAAAACCTGATGGAATACATTCAGAAAGGCACCAGAAGGGAAATTAATCCAGCGCCTGTGATTCTGCTACAACAGTATTGTATGGGAGGTTGCTGAAGGTTTGTGCACCTCAAGGTACCTGCAATTCATAGGTGCAGCAATTTCCCTCCCGGGGATAGAGTCTCTCTTAGGATAAGACAGAATAGGCCCCAATAATAAACATATCCGATCTCCCGACAGCAACCTTCCTCTACTGAATGGAAAACCCTGACAGGTTGTTCTGTGAAACACAGACAGTTTCCCTCAATATTGAATAAACGAGGCCCAGTATTACTTCTGAGGAGGAACACATCATATGGCCAGCAAGGTTGCCCATCACACTGAAGAACCAACAAGAGGCACGGCAGATGGGGCAAGCTGGAACTTCAGCATTGTATAACAATGGCCCACTGATTATACTGACATGCAGTTTTCAATGAAGATCACCTTTGAAAAATGCTTTGTGAATTTTAATAAAATGTAGGCAAGACCTGTATGGTTCTGGAGATGTACCAGGACACGTGGCTGGTATGTTTAAAGGAAGACCTTAGGCCACCAGGCGTACTCATTCTAATAATTTGGGGTTCTGTCGAGAGCTTGTCCTTCCTCACCCTTTCCTCGCACAACCTCACCAACCTTCCTACTAAAATGAACCAAGGGGAGCGGTCGTAAAACGGGTCCTGCCCATCGCTGAACAGATCCGATCCTTCCTCATTGCCCGCATCCGAGCCAGTGTCGTCCACAAAAGGCTCGTCATCGAAGTCGTCCATTTCGTCCTGCTGTTCGTCGGCCAGCTCTGTGATGTCTGAATCCGCTGTTGAAAAGGTGGGGGATGGGGTGCGGTCTGCCAGCCGCTCGTTGACGCAGCCGTGGAATATGGGTGAACTGAACATTTGTAATGGAAGACTTGTTATCACAACCCTGAGTTACAGGAGGAGGCGGGAAAGGGGGGGATCTTTTGTAGGGTACACTCCAAATAAAATTACCAGCAAAACTGAGCATAAAATAAAATGTGTGCCATGCAAGATTAAGGGTGGAACAGACCGGCACTCAGGATACAGATGCCAAAGCTTCAGACTGCAAACCACGGTCATCATTATGTCTATAGTGACATTGAGTGTGTGCATGTGTTGATCTGTATTAGTTGTGTCAGGGGATACTGGAATGAAAGCTCCTATGGGGCAGACTGATGTGAATTGTTCGTTGCACTCTAAAAATCATTCTGAAAGTCCTCGCTCTGTCTGTGAGTTCCCTACCCTTTATACCATAGCCGTTTCCTATAAAATTAGACAAACTGGCCTAGGATACCTAGTGTATAAGGTCCCTTTTACTGCCTAAGCCAGGATCAAGCCACTGAGCTGCACCCCCTGCCCTTCAATTGTTGAATGCCAGAGATTCTATTGTCCCCTGAACTTCTGACATTCAACATTTGAATCACAGGGGGTGACACCAGGAAAGGGCAGGTATTAGGCTACTTGGGCAAATGTGAAGTCCCCATTTCCCTTCTCGGCCAAGGATCACAACCTGATGAAATTTAGCAATGCTGTTACCTTATAATTGATTTAGTCCAGATCAGGTTCACTTTAAAGAAGAAGCTACCCCCGCAAGGCAAAGATTAAGTGCTTGTTTTTTCTAGGGAGCTAAAATACCAAAAAGATATACTAATCTGAACCTGGATCCCGCTTGGGCTGCTACACTGGTCCATGCTGCCTCTCCCTCCCTCCGCTCTGGTGGTATAAGAACCCGTGAGTCATCACATCCAATACAGTGAACGCAAGGATGCCGAGGGACATTATAGCAAGGCTGCACAGAGCGGTCTAGCAGCTACCATGTCCAGGTGAGTAGATCTTTGTTAGGTTGTCTCCCTAGACAAAAGAAGCACTAAAAGCACCAAAAAAGAAGCAGAGTGGGGGATAGCCCCACTGCCTGGGTTAGGATTTCTTATGCCCAGGGCTTTTTGTGCAGGCAACACACGGCCATAGACATTAATGATCACAGCAGTCCCCTCTTTTGGATCTGTGGCCCAGTGGATCCAGTCACAGTAACATAAGGAAACTGTACCCCACGTGCCAGTGTGTAAGTGCCCTAAGGGAGAAGGATCAGCTAATCACAAAAATAAAGAGGGTGTAGGAGGCCAGGCATAGCAGGGTGCAAAAATAAATCACATTTTTATAGAATACATTTTCTTCACATTCACTTATATTCTATGTGTAGTGACCAAGGGAACCCCTAAATGGTCTGGATTTAAAGGTGATTGCCAATAAAAAAAATTGGGGGGGGGCTAAAGAACCAGTCAAAATGTTTCCTCTACTGAAGAATTTCCTATGTCCTGCTGGCTGCTGTAAAAACACCTCTTTAGTGACACGGGATACTCCCAAGATACAGCGGCCTGCTGCCACAGTTAAGGGATTGTGCCTCCTCTATTCACAAAACTCGGGGGGGATTTATCAAAACTAGAGCACACAGAATCTGCAGCAGTTGTCCATAGCAACCAATCAGCTTCTGTCTTTCATTTTCAAAGCTTAACTGAACTGAAGAGTAAAGCTGATTGGTTGGCCATCTACTCCAGATGCTGTCTTCCCCAGTTCTGATAAATCCCTGTCTCTTTGTATTATTTCCTCAGAATGCAAGATGTTCTGTGAATAGGTGAGGGCAGATGAATGACTGGAGCACCCTCAACCATTCACAAAACACCTTGCATTCTGAGAACATAATACAAGGGGCAAGGAGGCAGGAAGGGGAAGGCAAATAGTGCAATCTTTTCACAGTCGCACTCACATCTCTGATCCATGCACCGCTGTGGGGAGTATCTGGTATAACATAGTAGATGCTTCATAAGGGCTAACATGTGTGACTGGTACAGTGGCCTCCAAAATATTTCTTTTTATTGAAAATTAGCTTTAAATTGTGATGTGCTCCACTTTCACTAATCTATAGAACGGGTGTGAGTTACCCCAAGCGGGCAATAATATATTCAAATTCAATTTTAGTTAAAGCAAATAAATAACAAAAACTACCAGTTACTACCATAGCTTCATGTATACCAGTCAGTTTAACAAGATTTTTCCTTTAGTTATGGATAAAGCAGTAAAGGTGTTAGAACCTCTGTCAAGAGCTTATTGCTGCCTGTGCCCCTGCGAGAGAGATTTATTGGGCAGTATAATTACATTTGTGTATGCCTCCTATGCCTCCCCATTGTTTGTTATGCTGCCACCCTGTGGCCACTGTTTTTACTGCACTCATTTTTCATTGTTTCCCCCCCCCCCTTTTGTGTTGCATGATGCAATTTCCATCTTCCTCATTGTAAGTTCCTGCTATTCTTTCTGCAAGACGCACACAGTGAGGATGGGAAAGAAACATTCCTACTGGCCTCCAAATACCAAAATATTATTTGCCTAAACCTGTTGAATGCAACAAAATTTATATGTGGGTGTTTGGTGAATTCAGCAGTGTGATAAAGATTGTCTGCGCTGACCGTCTCTGCTCCATTCAGGCCAGGCATAGAGGTCTCAGGAAGGGTTGGGTCGCTATTACAACAGTTAGAGTCAGAACATTGACCTTCTCAATTAGCTCTAGGGTCCACAGTGACTAAAAGAAACCCACAATTCTGAGTCCTCACTAGGACAAGTACAGGTGAAATCTTCCAATGGGCACTTGTTCTGGGGAGATCTATAAAAGAGAATTGTACCCTCCTTTGGAAACATTTCCTGCCACTTTGTTATGTTTTCAGGAGAGGAAGTAAAGGAAAATCTCCCCAATGGGACATAGACAGGACAGGGGTTTTAAACATTCTCTGGCCTGACCATTACTACATGCTCATAGAACTTTGCACTAGAGAATCACTAGAACCCTTAGAGTCATCATAGAGCACTCAGCTTTATATGATTTGCATTCCATTCCAGTGAACAAGATGGCTACCCCACTGCTATATTCAGAAATGAGCACGCTTGACTAGAAAAACATGAAGGGAAATGAGAAAAAAAAAAGACAATTTTACAACTGAAAACTCAGTATGAATCAATATTTCCAGAGCTGTAAAACCTTTTTAAAAAAAAAAACATTTAACACTCTTATCATGGGTAACAATGACATCCCAGAGTGGTACTAAAACGTGTGTGGAATATACATGATATCTCCGGGATGTCCAACAGGAGGAAACAAACTTACCTGCCGACAAGCTTGAACCAGTGGAAACGATCGTAGAATGGGTCGCCACCACTCATTACAGAATCAAGTTCGTCTTGGATATTGGAGGCCATTTCTCCGGCCCGGTCATACATCTCCCGCATTTGGTATAGTCTCAGCCTGGTGTACAAAAAGGAAATCACGATTTAAAAATCAGCAGGCTTTAAAGAAGAGTGCCTGAAATAAGAACTGTGTGAGCTGCCCTCTGTAACTAGAATCTTCCCCTTTATTCTGCCATACTGCACTGGCAGGATGTAAGGAGGAGTCTGTTCTTTATTTTCATAAGGCCCGGTGCTGGTTGACAACACACGGGAAATATATGAGGTGATACTCCTGACTCAACATAGAAGCAGACTTACTTGAGTTTCTCCAGTGACCAGTAGTGAGTAGCCCCGTTTTTCAGGTCCTGCACCTCGACGGCAACCACGGTGCGTGGGAAGGGTTGGTCCTCTGCAAGTTTATCAGCATCGGGCGGAAGGAGCTCCGGAGGTAGGGGGGAATACAGAGTGTCCGTCAGCAGCACAAACTGAAACTGGACCTGTGGAAACACAAAGAAAGATGGTGAACCTTCTCATAGAAAAAGAGGGTACAAAATTGGATCTGCATCGACCTTAAACAGTTGGCCACTCCTCCTAAAAGCCAATTCTATTCCCAAAACTGCAGCTGACGTTCCAGTGATCACGCTTTTGACCTGTTCTGTCCAGGTAAAATTAAACTTCATACAAACCCAAAGATCAACAGGATTCAGTAGCCCACCGCAACCAACCAGAGGCCTACTTATATTGGCCTGAGTGCACTACACTCATGACAGACGATATTTGGGTTACAACTAGGGATGCATCGATACCAGTTTTTCGGTATTGAGTAATAGTACCGATATTTTTTTTCTGGTACTCGCCGATACCGAATACTGATACAGGAAGTCCCATTAAGGAAGCCAGGCGGCGTATAAAGACTCGCCATCCGGCTTCTTGATTAGCAGGGAAGCAGTCCACATGCTTCTCGTCACTGGGTGACAAGAAAGCATGGAGCCAGCTTTCTGGCCAATCAGGAAGCCTGGCGGCGTGTAATGACGTGGAACCGGCTTCCTGATTGGCCGGGAAGCTGTCTTCATGCTTTCTCGTCATTAGGTGACGAGGGAGCATGGAGCTAGCTTCCTGGCCAATCAGAAAGCAGGGCGCCGTGTCATTACATGGCGCCTGGCTTCCTGAGTGGCCAGCTTCCTGACCAATCAGAAAGCCGGGCGCCGCGTCATTACACGGCGCCTGGCTTCCTGATTAGCCAGCTATCCAACCAATCAGGAAGACGGGCAGCGAGTCATTACAAGCTGCCCGGCTTCCTGATAGGCCGGGAAGCCGTCCCCATGCTTCTCATCACTAGGTAACGAGGGAGCATGGAGCCGTCTTCCTGATAGCAAAAGTATCAGGCTAGGCATCAGAGCATTTGGGCGCGTACGAGTACTCGCCCAAATACTCGGCATCGGCACCCATACTAGTATCGATATCGGTGCATCCCTTGTTACAACTAGTCACTGCTAAACGTGGAGTATTGACAAAGACTGATAGGTATTGACGAACAAAGGACAGAGCAGTTTGTCACCTTCTTCTTTAGCTCCACGCTTATGGCGTTGGCCTCCTTTAAGTAGACGGCATTTCCCCACAGAAGATCCCGTAAAGATGTGAACTGGTGGTGTTTCCATTTCTTAAATGCCCACTCTGCCAGCTCAAACTCGTGCTGTGTCCAGGGCACTGAAATAAAAAGAGATGAGAACTGTAATACAAGCAATGGCACATGTCATAGGGCACAACTCCAGGCAGGATACGAGCACAGGGTACACAACTCTCACAAATATCTGCACTCTATTAGGCAGAATGATGAGTATATGGTCACCTGGTATTTTCTCTGAGGACAGTAGTAAGAGCTTTATAACATCCATGATAAGTAGGCAGCATTTGTAAGAAATTAGTACTGCAGACTAGTGAGATGCATTATGGGGAAGAGGGGCACTCACATCATAATGAGCAAATAAAAAACAAATAAACTGCGTAAGGAAGAAGAAAGACACAGCACAACAGAGAGGTGCAGAGCAAGATCAGATTTTGCTAGATAAGTCAGGCCTATGTCAGTCTGTGGACCTGCACCCCACAAAGATACAGGCTCCCTCTATGGGGAACACTACAGGCAGGAAATGATCAATTCCTTAGAGTCCCCAGCTGCCCAATAACCAGAGTAAGACCGGGCTATTCACACACACACAAGCATCCCTTGAAAAGCCTCAATGTGACTGGCTGCTCAGGCACAAGGAATTTACTGTGAGAGGCAGGGGTTAGGTAACAAGCTCCCTTTACACAAATGTACCAGGTATGTCTCGGGGCTCTAATGGTGGATCATTTGGTATTCCCACCACACTCCTCTTCTGGGAAGAGCCTGAAGTAGGAGGGAGCTATAGCACCAACCAGATGGTTAACCAGTATCAGCATAAAGAAGAACATGTGTCACCCGCACACTATGGATCTATAACAAATAGCCCCAAAATGTTATCAAAGGGATGACATCACAATTAGTGCAAGTGCAATGATTAAGGTCCACAAAGGATGGAGACTCCTGTATAAACTGTTAGTATGTGTGCATGTATGTAAGAAAGGGACCTTAGAGTGTAAGCTCCTGCAGGGACTTATGTGAATGTACAGTAGGTAAAGCGCTGTGTAAAATGACAGCACTATATAAATACCTGTCATAAATAATAAATAATCAGGATTGTGAGTGATGTTTACCTTCCTCTTCCTCCTCATCTTCTTCCTCAGTGGTGTCTGCAGTCAGGGAGCGAGTTTCCACTTGCTTCTGAAGGGCTAGCAGTTTACTTTCGTAATCCTAAGGATGGAGAGACAGGACGTATAGGCGAGACAGAAACACACACACACACACACAGCAAAACCTCCACAACATGGGGAGAAATTAAGAAGATACAGGAAGGTACATGACTCGGTCAGCTTAGTACAGAATACCATTTGGTGAACCTCATAGTTCCCACATCTAATAAACACCAGGTCTCCAGATAAAGATAGAAAAAAAAAAAAAAGCCTCTTAGCGAGGATAAACCCAAATTAACTAAAATATAAACTGCTTGTGGTTTTCTCTATCAGATTTCCTAGCTGGACAAATGTATGTGGACACCCCTTGAAATGACTGAGTTCAGTGTTTCCATGGAGGGTTACTGTCAATGCTACAGCATACCAAAACATGCAACCTTATGGCAATCACTTGGAGAAATCCCCTTTCTGTTCCAGCATGTGCCCTGGGTTTACAAAGCCAGCTCAATAAAAAAAAAAATGCTTCTATGAATTTGTAGTAGAGGGACTCAAGTGGCTGCCACAGAGCCCTGCATTCAACCCTACTGAACACCTTTGGGATGAATTCGAATGATGATTGCAAGCCAGGTCTTCTAGCTCTACATCGGTACCTGACCTCACAAATGCTCTCTTGGATGAATGGGTACAAATTCCCACATATGCACGCCAAAATGTTATGAAAAGCCTTCCCATATACATGGAACCCATTATAGCAGCAAAAGGGGGGCAACTCCGTATCAATGCCCATGGTTTTAGAATGGAATGTCCAACAAGCCCAAATAAGTGTGATGGTCAGGTGTCCACAAACAATTGGGTATACAGTGTGCAACTCAGACCTTCCCAATGTGTAAATATCCTCACAATACCTGGTACTTGGCATGGCTTAGGGTTTATTGGCAGAACTGCTGTAATGAGTAAGAGCTCATTGAGTGACAGCTGTCCGTGGCTGGCCCTGGAACGAGTGTGTCCATACACCACAATGACTGCTTCTATAGGCTCCTGTAGAGTTTTGGGAGGAAACACTGTGCCAGCTAGAGTCTTGGAGTACATACTGTAATTTTATACAGTACAAAGGGTATTTGCATGCTGCAAAGGTTACACAACTGACCAGATAAACATTTTAATAACTTAAAGTACTTATCACTGCAATGTTATATTCATTAGAGACAATTATCTGACACTTGGCGTTCAGTAAAGTGAATTAAAGAAAAAAAAAAATATGCAAAAACAAACAAGCCGTCTTTTATTCCGGAATAGCTGGGTTCCTCTGGCCATCTAAGTGGCTTTCAGTTGTTACTACTGATAACATTTCACATTCAATATAAAATCAGAAGATTTTCTGTAGAGCTGGTGCAATATTTCAGCTTTACAATTAATAAAATCCATCTAAACTTACACTTATTACACTTTCTATACTGGAATAGTGTTTAGCTTCCATCTTTTACATGTATTTACATACATAGAGGAGGAGGAATGAGTTGATGGGATAATTATATACAATACAGATTCCTGATTTGTATATACCTATATAGAATAGAACATGTTAAAGTGAACCTGTACTCACATCTGCTAACACTAGTGAAAAGCTGGCACTGAACTACCTCAGATACCCCAGACCAGGGGCACTAATCTTTGGAAATCTCTGTGGATGAAAAAATACTGATACTGAGCATTTCTAGAAGGAAGGTAGCAATGGCAGCTGCCATAATTCTTGCATTACAGAATTGTTATTGTGCTCTAAAGCCACTGCATTTTGCACTTTCACCACAAGATGGCGGTGTGCTATCGCTGTCCGTTGATGCATTAATCTGCATTTAGAAAAGGAAGGAGAATCACACCACCGCAGTCTGACAGTGCCTGTCAGGGACGTAGCTCTCCACTGTCTCTTCTAAAAAGACAGGTCCTCTTTTGTATCAAACTCCCTTTTCCCCTCTTTAAATTCTGGGGTACAGATTCCTCTAAATAAATGTACATTGTGTAAACAAAAGTGTTAACAATAAAGTCAAATCGAGCTTTTAATAGAGAGGTGATCTTGAATTGTGTATTGTGAATTTGTATTTTCCTTCCTTGGGTTTAGATCTGTTTTTCCCTCTGCAAAAAGGAGGTAGAAATATGAGTTGACGTGTTGCAGTGCCATTCCCACCCCATTGCAGCAAAACATTTGTGACATGTGTGATTTTTAGGACGTCGGAAGCCTAGATAATCGAATGAGCTGCCTTAATGCAACACACCTCAACGTGTGACAAAATGTACATTAAAGTGATATTACACCTTTGCTGTGTTTTTTTTTTATATGCTTGTAGAAAGTCGGGAGATATGATGTTATGAGCAGCATGATGGCAATGAGTGATGACACCTAGGTGTGTGCAGACAATTACTGGACAATACAATAAAAACTCAAGTTTTCAAGTTCATCTCAAAGTTTATTCATAGAGCAGCCTTAAATCAGACAGGTTGTCGATTCTGTAAAGAAACCTGTGCATTAGACAGCTTACATTATAAAAATGCATTTTTCTTTCCCCACGAGGATGCACCCTCGCTGATGTGCCCAGAAGGCACGTTTTTCTTTTAAAGGCAGCATTGGTTGGGTCTGTAATCCCAGCAACAATGGAAAAATACAAGTGGTGAAACCTGGCAGAGCCACCCCATGATGAAAGGAGAAAGGGTGGCGCCACCTATAGGTAGTATGAACGTCAGATTCAGGGGCAGCGTTGGATCAATATACTCAGTGTTGGGTGATGGATCGCTCCCAATGAAAACACACCAACGTTCATTCTGACTCACAGACAAAGGCACAAACGGCAGTACAATATACTGCATAAAAGAGCACCAGTCCTCCTCGCACAGGCAGCCATTTTTAAATAGGGCCTGTCAGTGGTAATGGTTTCTAGTAAAGAGAAAGGGTGGATTGTTAGTAACGCTGGCTGAGTTCACAACCTGGAGGTGTCTATGCTTCCTGGATGCTTACTGCACTTGTATCTTTATTAATGGAGGTCAAAAGACAAGAGCCACAGAAGCGATCAACCGCGACGGCTACAACAGCGATCACGAACGTTTCTTTCAATTAGCTATGAATCTGTCAGGATTTGTTGCACGTTAAAAAAATTAAAATAAAGGCCGAGTACTCGCCACAGGCAGCGCAACGGCCAACACACACAAAACTGGAACCAAAATGGTGTTAAGGGCAGTGTGATAACAATAAAAGTGTTATTAAAGTATATAAGTAAAAATATAGTTTATAGAATTCTCATAAGTGCTGTTCCATTTTTTTTCTCTGCATCCTTTTCTTTACAGCAGAATCTTCCATCCAAATTGATGCCTACTATACTTCCTTCTATAGGGTGGCTACGCTGCCATTCAGGGTCTGCCTGGAGCCCCAGCGTAGCCACCCTAACATGCAAGCTCCAAGCCAGGCTCATACATGGGCAGCACCGAAGCCTTTGCTCTAAGTCACCAGGCCAGTGATTGGCAGCAGCTCTGTTGCAACTAGTGAGCAAGGAACATGGCTGTTTAAGATATGAACAGTGCCCCCTCCCCAACTAGACATTTGGGGGAAGTGTACCAAGTAAAGTGCCAGCAAAGTGTTTGCAGCAAATTGGAGCAAAGTCACTACATTGGTATGTCACTGATTCAAGTGGAGCTAGAGGGATTCATCTTTTTTAAAAAGAAAATGTAATTCTACTTTTAAAAGAGAATTAAGGCCAAACCTTTTTTGGGTGTAGTTCTCTTTAGGGTCACAGGAGGACATTGGCAAATGTCCTCCTGTGACCCAAACCTCAGCATATAGCGGGATCCTGCTCGCTATATGCTGACAGCGCAGAGCCACGCTGCAGCCAGACAGATGATGATCCCAGCAATGTTGTCGGGAACCACCTTGGTACCTGACTGACAGCTGGCTCTGCCTCTAGAACCAGAACCAGCTGTGCCCGCCCCGTTCCCCGTCTGTTTCTCCAGTCAGTGCATGAAGGAATAGAGGGGAGGGGGGAATCCCTGTGGAGAGCGGTGACTGACAGTCACCACTCTCTGCAGGGAGAAGATCATGAACTGAGTGATTAGCGGTATGTGATTGCTCAGTTCTCGATCAATAGAGCCAACGTGTGACAGCTGCAGTGTCACACGTCGGCTCTAACTATGGGGTTTAGTGTATTTAATTCTCCCCATAATTCTCCTTTAAACATTTAAGATAGAAAGGCCAATTTCCCCCAATTTACATTTTGACTACGTACGTTTTAACAAGCCCACTTTGAACATCCGCACATCCTAATCTGTCAATTCTACACCTACACTGTCATTCCCGCTCAGCTTAGCTCAACAATCTTTGTAATCAGCTCTGGTCATTTTTAAAAGTCTGTCACATCACAAAAAGCCCCTCTAAGAACAACACTGGGTCTTTCAGAAATGCTGAACAAGGTGCCCCTTTCAGCCTAAATTTTCAATAACGTTCATGACGCCCTAAATCTCTTCCAAAAACCTACTTCTAAAAAAAGCTGTGCTTTAAAGAAGTTGCAGACCAAACTTAACTGTAAATATATTTAACATACTTTAAAGTGGCACTAAACTCAGGAGATAATCTTAAAAATACATTCAAGTCCCTTAACTATGAACAACAATGTATCTTATTTGTGTATCACTCGGCTGTAGATCCTTAAATCTAGGGATGCACAGATACTTTTCGAGTACCAGTGCCGATAATTGGCATTTCCATGAGAACTCCCAGGGTTGCAGAGGTTGCAGCTGGGACCTGGCTCTGGTGCTCCACCACTGTCCTGAAATCATTAGTCTGTATTGTTTTAGAAAAACTGTCACATGACAATAAACAAAAATGTATCAGTACTCGTACTTGTAAGTACTCGGCAAGTACCAGTACTCGTACTCGCAAAACTGGTATCTGTGCATCCCTTTATTTATATTTATAAAAACAAAATCGTACATTAAAAAAGAGATGTACAAATCCCAGGAGCTCTGTGTGCTTCTTACAAATGACAGCTGCCTACTAATTTTTGAATTTTTCTCTAGTGTAGTCTTGGAGCTCAAAAGTATCGGTACTTGTACTCGTACCGAGTACTGTACTTGGTATCTGTGCAACCCTACTCAAATCATCTCTCAAATTGGTGCGGACAGTGTCCTTCCTTCTGGAGGGGGGCCACTCTTGTTCCCCCTGGTCGCTGTGTGTGTTGTAAAGTAGTCACCGCTCCAAGCTCGCTCCCGGGATGGACTACAATCTCCTGCTTAGTTCACCGATTTGTATTGAGATTGTAGTAAATCACGGGAGTGAGCTTTGAGCGGTGACTACTTTACAACACGCACAGGGAACATGGGGAACAAAAGTAGCCCCCCTCCAGAAGGAAGGACAGTGTCAGCACCAATTCAGAGATGATTGGAGGATCTACAGCCGAGTGATACACAAATAAGATACATTGTTGTTCATAGCTAAGGGACTTGAATGTATATTTAAGATTTAACTCCTGAGTTTAGTGTCACTTTAATTTCAAGCAGGTCTTTATTATAAAAAGTCAGTCACTAAAAGTAGCCATGTGCGGTATGATAAAAAAAAAAGGCAAGGCGAAAGATCTAAACATCTGTTATGATGGTGTAAGGATGAACCTTTGTACTTCCAGCACATAGAACAAACCTTGACCACTGATAGCTGTACGTTTCTTTCCCTATGCAGAATAGAGCTAATCCTTAACTGTCGTGTGCCACGTTGGTTCTCCAACTAAGTCAGGGGAAAGGACAGCAGCACGTTCCTGTGGTTCACCGGGATAAGCAAACCTCTCACCTCCTGGTCAAAATATCTGGTGGGAAAAAGACATGTCGGCCACCCTTGCAGTATACAAACATATCGGTACTCATCTTGAGGCAGCTGCAATGTTGGTGTTTGCTATAGGTAACTACTTGCCGACACTTGCAATACGGGAAATGGGTCAAACACTGCAAGAAAAAACTGGTAGACTCGACTTTTGCATCTGAGAAAAACCTATAACCGTCCAGCAACACCATACCTAAAATACAGCAGCATAGGAAGGTAGTGTAGCTGCAGATCGTTGATCGCTTGCGTACAAAAACTTTCTATCAACAGTGACAGATACTCCACCCACATTCTGACGCGTTGCACCCCAATGGGGCTTCATTTCAGGGCTGATGGGAAAGAGGCAACGGACTTCAGAGCGGTTCCAAAGATATGGGAGAATCTTAAAATATAGCAGCATTGGAGAAAAAGTCACAGCAAGTTTTGGGTCTATTCTATAATGCACAATTATGAATAATGATACTATGAACTATCGTGAATATAAAACATGATATAAAAATAAGCAACAGGGGGACCGGATAAAACTTATTTATACGTCAAGAATTTGGCTTTTACCTGGTGCACAACCAAATTCACCTACTTACTCCTCCATTTATATTTGCCACCCACGTGCAAAGTCAACTTTCCTGCATTCATTTCTCCTAAACAGGAGAGCTTTACATGTTCAATTATATTTTCTCTAACCCGATTTTTCTCTGTGAGACTATCTAGACCAGGGGTAGCCAAACTCTGGCCCTCTGGCTGTGATGAAACTACAAATCCCATGATGCATCTCTCTCAGAGAGTCATGTCTGTGGCTGTGAGAATCTTGCAATGCCTCATGTAGTTCCACCACAGCTGGAGGGCCGGAGTTTGACGACCCCTGATCTACAGCGTTTCTTGAACTTACGTCTGACATTAATAAGCACCATAAGAATAAAACAGGCTCCACGGCTCTGAATCATTTACAGGCGCCTGCCTCCCTATGCCTAACATTCAAAGCCCATGAGCAGTATTAGTGGCAGTCTACCCTCTTGAATGGGAGTGACTAATTGGCTTCCTCTTCAATAATCATGTAGTATCTGACTTGGGAGAGGAAATGCTAACTTTCAAAAAGACAACAATTAGTGGCTAAACACTAACAGACATGAAAGAAAAAGCTAAGCAATAACTGAATAGCAAACAAGCTAGATAATAAATGTAAAGAATATCTCTATTCTAAATACCATCGTATAGGACTCATTATACAAGATGACACCTAGAAGCACACTTCTCGACTCTGGAAGGGTTACAGTATTTTATGGTCAGAGTTAGTGTAAGGGTCAGTGTTAGTGTTGCTAAAGTCGTTTTCTCAAAATTAGTGTTCGAAGTCACAATACTTTAAGTCATCCTAGTGGTTTATCAGTGTAAAAAAAAAAACAATAACAAAAATAAAACACATCAATTAGATATAGAAAGAAGTCAGTGCATGGTAAGGTCTCCTCTAGACTAGAAACATCATGTTATCTAAAGTACGGGGAATATGTGTCAGTCTTATTCTGCACAAGGGGTAGGTAGTATAAAGCCAAGGTTAATACTGCAAGTAAAGGCAGGAGAGGTAGAGTGTCTTGAAAACATGGACGGAGAAGCCTCCCCCAAGATCATTAGCCTCGGGAAGACTATCTAGACACGCTTTGCTCGGCCCCTGTCCTGGGCTTAAAAAACACACACACAAAAACACACAGAGAAAACTCGAGAAATGGGAAGATCCAATGCACCCAACACTGTTATAGTTGATCAGCCAGCTTACAGGGAAGAAGGAACATGGTCACAGAGGGTACGCAGCCTGTAAAACCCTCTCTGGCCATTGAATATTGCTTTAGAGTCCTTGTAGGAAACCGTTTTTTTTCACACTGTGGTTTCCCGACCAGATTTGAGATTGGGCGCGGAATACTGACGTCTCATGCGGGGCGGGGTGACAAACTGGTTGAAGTATTGGGGTCGGTCACCCTGCTTGTTATAAGAGGTATTGCTGCCTTCGTTACCACCGCCACCATAATGGTTCCCCCAGTTTTGCTGCCTTTGTGGAGGCCCCTGGGGTGGCGGTTGCTGGTAATAATGTGAGTCAGTCTGCTGTAAATCAGAGGACTGAAGCGACTCAGACGATCCAGATGCTTGGCGCCTCAGTCCCTTTTGATAGCCGTTCAAGGAGTTGCTTCTCCATCGGCCAGAGGTGTTATCGTTGTTGTTGTTGTTGCCATTTCCCCGGTACTGTTGCTGCACTAAATGTTGGTTGCGCAAGTGACTGAAAGGGCTCCAGATTTGTTTCTCGGGTTCTACCTCCTCTTGTTCTTTGATTTCAGCTTCTTTCGGGACTTTGACTTCTATCACCTTATCATTTGTAATAATAATGTGCGTGCCTGGACTCCAGGAACTTCGATGGCTGGGATTGCTTTTGAAGGGGAACCGTGGTTTACGGTTCTCTGGTGGGACGAAGCGATGAGGACCGTTGCGCCTGAGCTGCTTTGCGATTTCCTGCTGCTGAAGGCTCTTAAACTTAATTTGTTCCTGCCTCATCCATTGTGTCCGCCCTCTATGGAACATGGCATCATTGTCTGTCTCCTGGTAGACTTGTTCTTCCTTGTTGGGAATAAAAGTTTGACATTTATCACTTTCTGTTACTTTATCACGTTCCGTGCTAGGACCTCTCTGTCTACGTTCACCCTGTGAACCCATGAACGGCAACACTTTCTCCATTTTTAACATTTTGTTTCGTAGTGCTTTTATCTCCTCGTCTTTCATGTTATTCTGGTCCTTCACTTCTTGCAATATGTCTTCCAGTTTGTCAACATGCACCTTTAGGTCATCAACATCTGAGGCACCCTTCCCAACAGGCACTACATCCTCAATCTTCTCATCTCCCACTCCGACTGTGTCCCAGACATCTCGAGCCACTGCCCTCCAAGAATCCCGTTCATTTGGATCCTTTTTTCCATACATGGCACAAAGCTCCTTCATTTTGACTATGGCCAGGGCTTCAATCTCTTGCCGACTATGTTGAAAGTCATTGAGTGCAACTTCATAACAAATTTCCTTCACGGCTTGGATTTTAAGGTCAGAAATGGTCACCCACTTGGAATCTTTGCTCAGTCTCCGCCTTTGAGGGATATGATACCTCTTGTTCGGCTCCCGTTTCTTGCCGCTACTAGGCAGGCCGCACTTTTTAACGATGCTTTGCACTTTGCTGGGAGGAAGCTTCTCCCGTAAGGACGTGATCAGCCGCCAGCTCTCTTCGCATGACCGTTTCTCAGAGTCATCCCCGCTGTCCGAGTCTGCGTCCTTGAGAAAGAAAAAAAATCAAAATGGCCCCAAAAGAAACCAGGAAAAATATGGAAAACACTAAAAATTAACAAATGGCAAAAGAAAGAAAATGACATGAAACAAACTAAGGAGACAACAGGATGTGAAAAAAATAAAACAAAATGTTTGGGTGAAATTTTTGAAAAGGTGAACTAAACTTTCAGTTCTCACCTATCACGTGTGAGAAGTTGGAAGAGAAGATAGGCAGCCTTCGTTAAAAGAGCACAGGAGTTAGAGGTGGAGAAACAACCCATGCCCAACGCACACAGGCCAAATCCTGAGGCTCTTCGCACAGCAAACCCACCACGCCAAGATGCAAGTAGGCAAAGACAGCCAAGAAGAAGGTCAGTAAACTGTGGTTAGTAAATGCAGATTTCAGATGCTGGTGCTTATACTCGGTTGCAGTGGTTGGTGAGTTAAGTATTCAAGAGAAAGGACAAAGTGTTACATAAGCCTTTAGTGTAGAGGACAGTCCACCATGTGGGTCGCTGAGGTATGTTCGTGCGGTGTCGTAGGAAGCTGATAAATATCTAATCTCAAAAGTTTCAACCTTATGTCATTTTTTATATAAAATCTAACCACAAGCCATATATATAAAAATGGAGTACTATATGCATATGCTAAACACCACTACTTCATAGAGACTTAGACCTGTATATAATAAAGACTACATTGAAAGGACACTGGAAGTAAACCTAATAACAGACATCATCTATAACTATCTTTAAGGACTAATTATTTGGGAGACATGTTAAACTATTTCCTTCAAGGTCTCACTATGAAAAGCTATTTTATTAAAACTGAAGTTTGAAGTCTAAAAATAATTAATTACCTAGGCTAAAGATGGCTTTACAGGGACAGAACAGGGACCACTCGCAATGCAAACAGCTGACCATATCTAGCTAATACAGACAGGACAACCACAGAATTCGCAAATATGTCGCTTACAATAACCATATTTCCATCCTTTTGTTATATGATATGTTAGATTTTGAAAGGGACAGACAGCTAATACAAAGGCCAACTATTGGCAGAGAATGTATAAGCCTACTGCTACACAGGTACATTTTAGAACTTCAATCACGCTACTAAACTGTATAAAACCGTGCTAAGAAGGACTTCTCATTGGTCAGCATGGTCACCTGACTGCGCTGACAAACAAGTGTTCGTAATTTGTGAACAGAATTAAAAATGTATAGCACAGGGCTGCGCTGGACGGCAGTATGGGTACAGATAGTACACCCGTACCGACCGAGGGGAAGGAACGTTCGACTAAAGGTAAGTATAGTTGGGTGGGGAGTCAGATTTGAGCGGGTAATCCCATTTTCCGAAATTACTTGGGAAAGTGAACTTACCCTTTAATGAACATTGTGCGTGTTAGAGAGCGCTGCTGCCCGCCCTACGCATGGGTTTATTCGCATGCAGATGGCGGGGGCAGTGTGGTTGGTTTTCATTTTTTTTTATTGTTATTTATTTTATTATTTTTTACTTTTTTTATTACAGCCACCCAGATCACTTATACAAAATGAGTGATGGTTTCCCTGCTCCACATTCAGCCCTGCTTGCCCGTAGCAGAGCTAAGGCTCGGTTCACACCTAGGCGTTGCAGGAACATGCATCAAATTAGCATAGTATAGGAACAGATTCAAATCAATGGGGATGCAGGGCAAACGCAGAGAACAAACGTGCGAGCGAACACTATACACGTTCCCGCTACGCCTAGGTAGGAAAAAAACACCTGCCCCGCACCTGGAACTGCATGCCCCGGGCGTCGGACGATAGGAATCCCTATCCCTACCCTGGTTAATACATAATTGCATAACACTTCATTATGTGCCATTCATTATGACTAAATGCTACTTGTGTAGGCTACACCATAGGGAGTCACTGGTTGCATCTGTTTATCCACTGACTGCTACTCTTATTGATTATTGTTAGCAATTTATGTAGCAAGACTGAACAACTAAGATCACCTGAGCCGTTCTACACAAAAACAGCCTTTCCTGACTGAAAGCCTATTCACTAATGGACACTTTCATTCATCGTGTCACAATACTTCCATCCAACATAAGGGAGAACTAATGATTCCTGGAGCAAATATAGTGGCAGTCTTGCAATGGCTTTTTTTAGCAGCATGTTGTGCGTGTTTAGAACTTCAATCACGCTACTTGCGATAATTGTGATGTCCTATTACACGGTCTGATGATTTGGGAAGTTTAATTTCTTTTTTCCTGTTGTATAATCTTATTTCCTGTGGCTACTTTGAGAGCAATTATGTATAAAACAAAACAAACTAGAAACCTAATAACACAATAAGTTTATTCTAATAATATATGTTGTCGTATACATAAATGATCTAACTGGTAGAAGTTAAGGCTGGTCCAACAGCCACTTCAACTAGCACCAGTGACATGAAAACATTATAGGCTGGAGCTCATGCGGCGCTGCGCACATGCAAAACCAGTAGGACATCACGGACCTATTAGGGAGCCCCCTCTGCTATTGGCAGGAGAAGAGAATTGTTTTTCTAATCCTCTTGGTCTATTGGCTGAAGAGGGATGCCCATTTAATCATATTACTGTATTGGCTACAGAAGAAAGACGCTTACTCAATGCTTACTGAATAAACTGCATGACAATAAAATCTAACCATAGATCTTCACAAATTGTTCCACACAGCCAATTCCCACCACTTTGGATTGCTGTGAGCGAGGTCAGCTGAGGGCATGACAAATGGACTAGGGCTGGCCAGACTGGTGTTTTAAAAATGGTACATGCGGGCAGATTGAAAAAAGAAGCGGGTATTTATTACGTGTGTAATACGGAATAAGAGCGGACAGCTGAAGCTCTCCGGTGCATAGTTGTATCCCTTCAGCAGATGTTGGACTGACTCCTAATGTAACCCTGTCATAGCCTAGGCAAAAGGAAGCATTTAACACTTGCAGTGCAAGGGGAGCCCACTGCCTTTATTTGGTTTTAGTTCTCTTTTGGGTCACAGGGATTCATTTACTACTACTACTGCTCGCTATATGCGGACAGTGCACAGCCAAGCTGCAGCTGGGAAAGATCCCGATAATATTGTTGGGATCCACCCCACTGCCTGATTGACAGCTGGCTCTGCCTCTCTAGGGTCAGATATAGAGCTTGCATGTGACACCTTCATTGTCGCACGCCGTCTCTGACTATTGGGAAGACTCTATTACACTCTCAATAGTTCTCCTTTAAGCATGGAGTGCTAATCACATTCCCTAATAAGCAGATGAACACTAGAGGGTTAGAGGGAGCATTTACAAATCTGCATATGAAATGCTATCATCAAAATATGGAAGAGCAGGCAAGTATAAAATGTGAGAAGCAAATCAAAAGTAACTTTCTGTAAATCGTTACATAATAACTGAGGGGATATACTCACTAGAAATACACTATGGTTTCCCATGAAGCACATTCATTATTAAGACTTTGATGCATAGGAAAATATCTGCCCTGCTTGAATTCTAGCTGTATGCATAATATACATAACTCTAATCTAGGTGACGCATTCTAGATGAGACAACATATACATAACACTGTCTAGTATAGGAAGTATTTTACTATAACTGGCATGCCTTGGCATTCTTTTTACTCTATAAAACACAAATGTGGGGAATTAACCTTTAACATAATGGTAACTTTAACTGGTACCACCGTGACTGGTGGGCATGGTGAAAGGTGGAGGTGCTCTGAAAGCAAGCTCTTGGCATTTGGTCACATGACATGCGAGGAAGTTGGCACTTCCTCTGCCAAATGCTGTGATTGCAGATCTGAATGGGGGAACAGACAGATATATAATGCCCATCATGTGTCACTGACTGAGGGTTCCTCTTTGATTCATATGTATTTTAGAACCCTGCTGCACTCCTTACCGGATATCCCTGTCAACGTGGGTGGTCGAAGTGACCGCGGATGGCGCTGCCAATACTGAAACTTGTTAAAGATGTCCCAAGCACACCATATTGAAGTGAAGAACACATCTGTTTATTTACGCTTCATGCCAAAACAAATAGCTAGGGATGCACCGATATCGATACTAGTATCGATATCGGTGCCGATTCCGAGTATTTGGGCGAGTACTCTTATTCGGCCAAATGCTCCGATGCCTAGCCCGATACTTCCTGAATCAGGAAGCCGGGCAGCGAGTCATTACACACTGCCCGGTTTCTGATTGGCCGGGAAGCGGTTCCATGCTCTCTCGTCCTCGTGAGGTAGGGTTACCTTACCTTAGTATGTCCAGCCCGTCTCCCCCTTGACATGCTGGACATACTATGGTAAGAGGGGGCTTTCTTGTTAAGCGGGAAGCCCGGGTGGCGAGTCATTACACGCCACCTGGCTTCCTCAATGGGACTTCCGTTACTCGGTAATTGGTATCGGCGAGTACCGGAAAAAAATTATCGGTACTCGTACGGTACCAAAATACCGGTATCGGTGCATCCCTACAAATAGCCATTTGTTTTGGCATGAAGCGTCAATAAACAGTTCTTCACTTCACTGAAGTGAAGAACCTCTAGTTCTTCACTTCAATATGGTGTGCTGGTGACCTCTTTGATTCATGTCTGAATAGTAAAGTCACTGAGGGACAACAACCCAACATATCTTATTAGCGTTGGCCAAGGCGGAAAATGCCACTCCTTCCCCCAAGCCCAGTCCTCCCCTGTCAGGTGACTATATACGCTATCTATACACATATTATGTTTGAGAATAAATTACAAATTTACCAGTAGCTGGGCAGTGATAGTCTACCTGACTACGATAATTAGGTGAGTCTATCCACAAAACGCTTGGAAGCAATAACGGTGTGATAACACCGCCCAGCACTAAACATAACCACTGACTGCAAAATATAATCACCATGGTTTTTATCCAACATCTAAACAGATATTTGTGTTATCTCAGATGAGTGAGGTTGTGGTTTTATATCTGTGATGATAAAAGAAAAAGCAGGTACAGTGCACAGCCAGTCATCAATCCAATGAAGCGAAAAGGAAAAGTCCAGAATGCATGCAGCAACAGGAGAGAACGCATGCACAGCGCGGCAGATCAGTACCGAGCCTCACACAATGATAACTCTCTCTAAGTCTGTAGAAATAAGGGTTATTATATCTGGAACATGAAGAAGACTGGAGCACAGCAACGCTGAGACAATGACACAGACCATAAGGTGGAATCATCGTTTGCACACGCCGAGGCAGCTGATCCATTACTCAGACATAAAGGATCAATTCACTAGGGAAGGCCAATTCCTACTGAACCGACGGGCCGCATTATCATTACAGTGGGATCAGCACAGGAATAACATGCAGCCATTTTGTATGTTCTAAAATGGATTCAGACAAGGAATGTACTATGGATTCCCACCATATCATAGCGGCATGGAGTACAGTATTAACTTGACAAAGCATTGAAGACATTACTGTAATAATGGGGGAAGTAAAAGCCTGATGGTAGTTATTTCTAAAATATAAAAGACAACACTCATCATTACTTTACAAATGACCTTTTTGCTGTGCCTGGGCCTTGTGTAATGGTAAGTGGCCTGCTGTTCTCTAATACACAACAGTTGCCTAATGTGTGCAGGATGATGGCACCCGAAGATTCTGCTCAACTGCCCCCCATGTGAGTGACTTAAAGTACACCTATCAAGACAGAACTACAGAGGCCGTCATGCTGACCTCCTTATGAAAATGCTAGTTGCCTGGCGGTTATACTGAACCTCTAGCCAAAGGGTCAGCGTGACAGACAGGCCACTAGTATAATAAGAAAGAGAGGTCTGCAATGGCTGCCTCTATGTTTCTTTCAGGACAGATTTTATTTATAAGAAACATCAGTGAAAAAAAATCCTCCCAGGTTCTGTAGTATACAAATTCACAAGCAATGCACTCCATGCATTTCACATTACACATCTACTGGCTTTAAAGGGACACTATCACCTTCAACAATACGAGAATGTATTAGAATAGAAGTAGAGATTGAAGTCTGTGTGCAGGGCAGAGGGACAAATGTAATGTTATGTAAAATTTGGCACCCCCGGCATCTCTACGCATTGCTTACACACTTTATTTTAATGCAGCAAGAAGAATGCAGATACTTGATCACCCCAGCTTTGCTGATCTCTGTAGTTTCATAAATTCAAGGTGCAACATATAGGAGATTTTTCTGTTCACTGCATGATTTCTTCACAGACTTATGGAAGTATAAGACTGCGGCAGAGACTAATGCACAACCTGAGGGATACCGGGGATGCGGAATTTCATGTACCACTGGATGCTGGCGCTAACAGGAGGAGGTGCAGCATTCCTCAAGCATCATTAGAGTTGGCATTTCTCCTGTAAGTGGTCTGCCATTTATTTCTAAGCAAATAAAACCCCAAGTCCTAATAGTGTCATCACTTTCTCCCCACAGCAACCAACTAGATTCTTCTTTTCAATCTAAAACACTCCACTGGACCATTGCAGAGAACATATGATGTTGCCATGGACAAAAAAGGTAGCAGTAGTGCTCTATAGGCTCTAATTATTAAATTGTCTTCATTAGGAACTGTCTGGATCCCCTCTAATGATCATACTGGCAGATCACCATATAAAAACAGGACTGCAGTTTGTTTATGAAAGCACTGTTACCTTATATCAGATTGTGACATTCTGTAAAATATATACTAATACAGTCACACCTTCTGTCTGTATGCCCACACTAATCGGGAGATCGGACATTACAATGTACGGATGTACAATGTCTATGCAGCCCATTGCTCTGTGTTAGCTGCCATTAATTTGTTTCTTACTTTAAGCATTTAAAGCTATCTGTCCATCTAAGTCTACTCTGTACAAAAGGTGACAACACTGCTCGTTCTCCAGTGTAATCACAGAGCAGTGTTGTCACCCTGTGTGTAGGGTAGTCTTAGATGGACAAATAATTATAAATAGACTTATAGTAAGAATGGGTCATAAAACTGTTACAGGGAAAACCAGGAAACACACAAACCGCTGGGTTAATGCCACTGGCAGTCTGAGTCATATATGTTATTTTTTTGCCCAGAATTTCCCTTTAACAACTTTCATAACAATGCTTCCGCAACCCCTTCATGCAAATTGGCAGCCATACTGGGAGGACTTTGTGTGACTTGCAGTTCCTAAAAAAACTGGAAAAGCCTACATATTAGGTGATACTGTCCCTTTATTTGACAGATACAAAAGGCAAAGTGTTGAAAATCTGAACTGATTGGAACTGATCAGAAATCAGCTTTCATGGGACAGACTGCTGCAAACTGCTGAAATCTGATTTCTGAATGGATGCTTTGAGTCATTGCCACTACTACATGGTGCAAAGTTTTGTGTCTTTGATGATCATATAATAGATGGCAACTTCTGCACTGCTAGTATTGTTGTAGACATTTCCTTTCATGCAAAGGCCCCCAATAAATGTATCTACACTCCCCGTGCCTGTGAAAAGCATCTGGACAAGCTCACAGAGGTTATTGCAAGGATTTAAAAGCTGCATAACACTGGATGGTACAAAGTAGAAATATATAGTGATTGATGTAAGGAAGCCTAACTTGAGCAGCTGATGAGCTGAGGTCCGTTGTGTAGGCTAAGAAGTGTGGTCATACTACATGGTGTGAGGGATAAGCGTCAGTGAGAACAAGGGGGCGACAGTGAGGAAATTCAGCAATGCAGCTCTTACCAGTCTCTGCTGCTCCAGGAGGAGATCCGCTTCTTCCTTTTCCTTCTTGTATAAAATTTCCATTTCCTGAAGCCTGGCGGAATAGAGATAAACACTGTGAGCTACAACAGGCCCGATAAGGCTCTAAAAGCAGAGACACACAGAGGAATCTTAGCAGTTGTGAACAATTTCAGATTTTTGGAGACGCCTCCATCTGGCAGACATGTACATCTACTATTTGGTACACGCTGGTCAAACTCCACTTTGCTGCCTCTGTGGTTGTAAGGGGCAACCAGGGCTGGATTTCCCACAAAGCCAACCAAGGCCCGGCCTCGGGGCAGCAGGGAGTAGAGGGGCAGCACGGGTGTGGAATTCCTATCTCCCGATGCCCGGGCGGGTAGTTGTTTTCTACATTTAGCCCTGCTTTGGGCAAGCAGAGATAAATGTATAGCAGGGAAGCCGCTGTACATTTAGCTCTGCTTGCCCAAAGCAGGGCTAGCTTTGGGCAAGCAGAGCTAGCCCTGTACAAGTGATCTCGGTGACATTGTATGCAGCCTGCAGGTCTGCCATTCTCCATTGGGGGTAGAGGGGTTGGCGGGTAGGGGGGCGCATTGAGGAACCTGGCCTTGGGGCAGCAGAGAGAGTAAATCCAGCCCTGGGGTCAGCATGGTATGAACAGCACAAATTGATCTAATACAGCATGAAAAGCTGGACTGGTTTGTTATGTCCAGCTTCCCAAGGACTTGCTTTTATATTGGCATACCACATCATTCTGCGCAGTGAAAGCCATTACGGTACCTATTTCCTGTTAATTAAGTGTTTGCTAAAATGCTGCCATCTCTGTGACAACTATTGAAGTCAAAGCATCACGTATATAAGCCAGACTGTGACATTTTCAGTAGGAGTGGTCACCTAAATATTTCTCTCTCAACAAGTGTTCAGTGGCCACAAAAAGCAATCAGACATGGTTTGTTATTGTGACACTGGCAGCTTATATTCAGTTCTAGTCACACCACTACGTTTTAACACACATGCTTTTCGTTGTGTTCTGCTGCAGAAAAAGACAATTGTTTAGTTGTAAAGGACATTCAGGTCGCTTTGGGGGGACATTTACCGGCTCTGCTGCACAGGCAATGCTAAAACAGTACAGTGAGACGGGTTTACTCTAATAGTTCAGCTTCATTCACAAATTTTAAACCTGTCCCTGGCCACAAATTTGTGAATCTGTCTGGAGTCAAAATCTGTTTCATCTTCAGAGCTAAACCTGTCTCAGATCTGTCTCACATGGCTGCCCGGGATAACAGGCACAGGGGTCACCAATACAAATACAGTCTATGTCATAGACTTTGATGAATCAAGCAGCTAGATTTCCATCTAATTGTGTCAATGATTTGCTTGATACATTTCCCCCTCTTTATTTTTAATGTAACGTTTTCACTCCACTCTAAACAGTTGCATGTTTGCGCCTTTGTGAGGAATAAATAATAATAATATGTATACCATTTAAATATGAAATATAATAAAGAAATGAGCTTTCTCCCTTAGTCCTGTTTAATCCTAAAAGGCTGATGTGTAGGAAAGTCTAATTTAAAAAAGAAATCTGATTGGTTATGCGAGTTTTGCTTTTTGGACAAGTCACGCAGAGTAGCCCAGGGATGATAATAATTTGGGTCTCATGTACCTTTTCTCCATCTCCTGTTTCATATCGATACCCTGTTTCTCCAAGAGCTCACGCTGAGCAAATGTCCAGTCCACGGGCTCTGAGGGCGTCTCTGCTGATGGCGTCTTCTCCCTCTCTGCCCGGGCCTGCTCGGGGTGGTTGAAGCGGAAAACGTGATTCTTGCCCATAATGATTCGGTTTCCTGAAAGAACAAGAATAAAGAGGTATTAAAATGAATCAGTCGACTTTCTGGGGGCTGAAGTGATATAAATTGAAAACCTTCTTCCTTACCGGAACGCAGCTGTACAGGAAGGACAACCCGCTTTCCATTAACATAAGTCTCTGAATGCTCACATGGCTCCAACATGACAATAACTAAGGAGATGAGAGGCAAAAGATTAGTAACAGACGTTAAAGGAGTTTAAGGGTCGAAAGGGTTTATGGTCCTGAAACTTAGAACTGTAATTTGAATAGAGGAGATCCCCCTATTTCCATGGTTGTGGGTGCTCAATTCTTTATTATAGAACCAAAAGTGTTGTTTTTATTATAATCAGTTATTTTATTTATATCTTTCAAGCAGTATTGGTATTGTACCCATTCCTTTTCCCTATTGGTTTGTATGTTTGGTATATGTATATATATATGTTTTGTCTGTACAATACAAAATGTTAAAGGAGAACTATGGGGTCAGTGCTTTTCCCCATAGTTCTCCTTAGGGTAACGGGAGGACACAAACTAGCGTCCTCCTGTCACCCAAAGCTCAGTATACCGCGAGCTTCAGCTCGCGGTATACGGAGACGCCGCAGCCGGGACGGATCCCGACATTACTGTCTGGATCCACCCAGCTGCGTGAGTGACAGCTGGCTCTGCCTATCTAGAGGCAGAGCCAGCTGTACCCGCCCCCTCCCCAGTCCGTTCCGCCAGTCACGCTCTCTGCAGGGACAGGATCGAGAAGTGAGCGAGCAACGGTATGTGTTCGCTCACTTCCCAATCTATTGAGCCGACCTGTGACAGTTTTATTGTCACAGGTCGGCTATATAAAAACAGCTTAAGGTTCAATTCGCTGTAAGCTAGAATTTCAGTTTTGGGTGAACTCTAATGACAGGAGTCATAATCTCCCTGCAATTAAGTTCTCAGTTGCCCCTGCACAGCAACCCAAATCCACCAACAAAAAACTCCATCTTTATCGTAACCTGTAACCGATGAAAACTGACATGTTTGTTTGCTCTGGATTGCTGCACATCTGCAGTGACGTTACTCATAAAATGATTAACTTATTTGTTTCAGAATTTTACAATACCATCAAGAAAAGTAATGGTAACTGTGGAGCCAAATGATGGCTCAGCCCGTCCCGCTAAAGTTCATCATTTGTGCGGAACCTTTACCTTCTCCATTTGGCCTCCTCTCGCTGCGGAATATGCAGTGTTCTTCTTTAATATGGGCACCGCTTAGCACAATATCCTGGCGCCTCTCGGTGTCTGTCTGACCAACCCTGGTGAAATAAAATGGTTACGTCAAAGCAGTGTCGGTGCAGCAAAAAACAGAGATGTGCGATTACACCGTATGTTGGTTTACCTGGTGATACCATCTTTGATGTAATACAAAAGGCACTCCGACATGAGAGGATCTTCATTAAGGTTAACGAGGTGAGGTGTCTGCAAAAACAGAATGTAGTCATTAGAATCAATCTTCTATGCTAGGAATGAGGAACCTCCCTGCCTTCAGTTGTTCAGGAACACATCTGGGCAACAAATCTACAGTACAGACTTACAACATAATGCATAAAACTCTCACCTATAAGACTCAGGAAATCCATTCCAACCAGTAAAAAATAGACTTCCCGGGGTGAAAACTGAGACTGAATTCCGAGTAAAGATCTAGTTCCACAATTTAAATACATGTATTGGAATCCCTTTACCCACCATAGAATCTTTAATTGTATGCAGTCAATTCTATGCAATTCTCTGAACTTCACGGCAGCACGAGTACTACAGTAGAACCTGGATGCACTCTCAGCTTGCTGGCTTGCCAAAAAAAGAAAAGCAGCACAGCAATGGGGTCATCCTTCTGCTCACTCCTGTCAGCATCTTCACCATCAGTGTGCACTGCAGTAAAGTCAGATTGTCTTCTAGTGCTGGCCTGCCCTCTCCCAGCCTGTTGCTTAGAAAGGATTTACAGAAAGCCAATACTAAGCCGGTACTTACAATTACTTCATTTCAACATACATTTAATGTAAATGTAACTGCAGCTAATTCACAGTACAAACCTTTTTGGGGGAAAAGACCCCATTAGAGTCAGCGAACAGATCGCAAGGACTGGGCGATAAGATCTGCGTGACATTTGCCAGGAAGTAGTAGAGAGTGATGATTGACAGATAAAAAGAGAGTGATGATTGACAGATGAAATGAAAAGCATGACAACAGTGAGCTCTAGAGAAGACAGCGTTTCCTGTGTAATGTTATATTCAGGACAGTCAGCTGGGACTTGTAGTTCTGAAACAGTCTGAAGGTGACAAGCTGCATAAAACTCTGTAAGACAAAGGAATCATCCTGAATCACTCCATGCTCGTTCCCGAGACCCACCAAGAACTGCCTCGAGGCCGACTGGCTTGATACACAAATCCCCTTGGAAAAGAGCCAGTTGCATGCCAAGAAAAAAAGAACACGTACCACAGGGTCTTACTACATGTCATGCTGCAGTCCTACTTATCTGGTCTGCTTTCACCATTTCCAGAGATGGTGCTTGAATTAAAATTGTGGCCAGTCAATTGACATTCAAGTATTTACATATTCTTCACAAGCCATGAATGAGCTTTAAGATAAACCCTCATGGACCTATGTAGTTACAGTCACTGTGGAGCATTTCCTCCTCAAAGTACACTGAATTTGAGCTCTGGTCAGTTTCTCAGCAACTCAGCTTGTAATGTAAACTCCTGCTACGTGTTCATATTAGAAGACTGAGAAATCCCTACAGTGAGAGTGAACAGGGGAAGATGAACTCCCAGAAAGTGGACTACAACTGGATTTTAGGGCTTCTGTTGTGAACTTTGAGGATGCTTTCCTCCATAGTATCTGCAGCTACAGAGGTCCAGTGATACAGAGAGCTTGTCTTAGTTATAATGTACTGCTTGTTGAGAATATGCAAATACGTAAATGTATGGCAAACAGAATCCAAAGCCAGGATTTCAACACAAGCAATTCTGAATATTGTCCCCGAGTGCTTCAAATCAAAAGGAAAGCAATCCAAGCTTGTCAAACTGTTGCAGAACTATAAGTCCCAGTACGTCACGACACCATCTAGTCTAGACTGATAAATACTTACATATAGAGTCCTATCTAAGAACATTTCCATAATTAAAGGGCGGATCCCCCTAAAAGAGGTGTTTTTGGCAGTTGCTGAAGAATGAAATCCTCATTGGCATTCTCTATTTATTGTTTATTTCTGTGGTGAGAGCTCTAGCCTTGAAATCCCAAATCAGACTGGGATTGCACTTGGCATTAATCTAGACGTTCACTCTCCATGTTGGATGAGGTGGGAGTGGGCACAGTCAGTGGCACTGGCAGGGAAATGCCTCTGATGTGCCCCAGGGAGATATAAGAGGCCAGTCAGAAGTAGATATAAGGGTCAGGCAAACTGTAGGTTTTAGACACCATCTATAATTAAATATATATAACAAAAGTACAAAAAAAAAAAGTTTGTAGTGAATCTAACCTTGAAAGCCCATCTCCTGCCAAACATAGCTTTAGCTTTGGATATGGTGGCTAAGGGTTAGAACCTCTTTAGGCATTTGTTGCTGTGTTCCCATTGGAGAGATTTCTTCAAACTTCCTGTCTTACTGTGGTGGGACAGGAAGTAAGGAAATTCTTTCCAACCACAATCAGTAATACAAAAAATGATTTAATGTTCATTAGAGTGGTGTCACCAAGGCAGGGATGCACCAATGTCGCCCTCCTGTGTGGTCCTGCCTATAAGAAGCCAATGTGTGATTCGCCCTCCTGTGTGGTCCTGCCTATAAGAAGCCAATTTGTGATCTGCCTTCCTGTGTGGTCCGGCCCATAAGAAGCCAATGTGTGATTTGCCCTCCTGTGTGGTCCTGCCTATAAGAAGCCAATGTGTGATTCGCCCTCCTGTGTGGTCCTGCCCATAAGAAGCCAATGTGTGATTTGCCCTCCTGTGAGGTCCTGCCCATAGGAAGCCAATGTGCGATTCGCCCTCCTATATGGTCCTGCCCATAAGAAGCCAATGTGTGATTCGCCCTCCTGTGTGGTCCTGCCCATAAGAAGCCAACGTGTGATTCACCCTCTTCAGCATCCACTTACAGGATTTGGCCAGACTCGAAAGTATTTGGGGATTCTAATCTACAATCCATATTGATGGGGGTATGCTACATGTCACTAAAATCACAATGAAAACACAGCAATTCATGAGCCACAAACTTCTCCCGGTTAATTACAGATACTATGAAAAACAGCTCAACTAGATTAGTCCTGAAAAATATCAGCACCTTATTGATATCCCTGTTCCCATTGGTAATTAATTAACCATTTAACAGCTAGATGGGAAAACAGACACGCAAAGGGATTAACGTTTATCGCTGGCTCATGAATTGAGTTGATGGACAGACCTGATCTGTGGACAGAGAATCAAAATATTCATCAAAGATCATGGAGGAAATCTGCGTAAGAGTGAGCATTGACAGCAAAATGTACAGAAAGAAGACAGGACATTAGAGGAAATCTATAGCAGACCAGGAAGGGGAAATTGCTGTGTGGATTGGGAGATGGAGAGGGAGGAAAGGTCACTTCAAGATATGATAAACAATGCAGTGGACACATTTTCTGGTAGTAGCCAATGACATCACACAGAAAGTGTTTAAAGAGTATGTGCACCTTTGTGGTATGATATGTTATGTTGTTTCAATGACAGAAGGCTAAAAATCATGTATCTTATTTAGCACATGCCTTCAGTGTAGTATCCAGAAACATGTATTTAAAGATGCAGAGTTTTCTGGTGTAACATAAAAACAAAAAATCTCCCAAATACCTCTAGCGACATCTATGCCTTCATAGGGAGCATGCAAATCTATAGGCATGCCGGAATGCCTTTATGTAATATAAATTTGCTGCTTTACTACGCAGCACAATGGCTCAATGGTCACCATTTCAGCACTGGGGTACTCAGCTGGAATCCCAGGCAGGACACTATATGTAAGGAGTTTGCATGTTCTGCCTGAGCTTGCATGGGTTTCCTCCGAGTACTCCAGTTTTCTCCCACACACCAAAGACAGGTTAATTGGCTCATGTCTAAATTGCTGCTAGCATGTGTATGTATGCATGTGAGATAGGGACAGCAGATTGTAAGCTCCTTGAGGGTAGCAACTGATGTCAATGTAAAGCACTGCAAAAATGTCAGTCATATAAAAAATATAACCCTATCATGTAAAGGTATGAAATATGACCTATCGACATGATTACAGATCCTAATGTAGATCTATAATGACAGGTGCAGTAAAGAAAAGGAACAGAGTTGTAATTGCTACCTTGTTTTGTTTGGATCAATTGAATAGGGCTAATGTGTTTTTTAAAGGGCACTTATTCTTTAAAGAGCACTTGTGAGACACTTAAATGAAAACATAAAGAACATAAAACAAAAGCATTTGAAGATAAAAATATCATAGTGCATAGGTGTGTGTAAATAGCTGCAGCCGGGAAGCTTGTGCAAGCAACGTCACGCTGACAGTGGTCACAGCTGTGCAGATGTAATCAGACATGTACCAGTCCCCCCACTGTAAAGGTGCCCATACACCTTACGACCATCGCAAGACTTTTGTCTTGCGATGGTCGTATGCTTATTGAAAGCTCGTACGATCTGCCCACCTTGGACGGGCAGATCGTACTTGCGATCATCGAAAGCCCGCCCCGCTGAGGGGCGGGCTTCCGATGACCGCAATGCAGAACAGGCAGTGTGCGCGTGCCCACACCTGCCCGTTCCCCAGCTATCGAACGAGCAGGCTAGAAACCCGCCGACAATCGTACGATTCTTGGCGGGTTTTCGAGCATGCTGGTTCGACAAAAGACGTGCGACCGCACAGCAGAAACGGTCGCACGTCTTCGTTCACACTGCTCGATTCTCGTACGATCGCGGGATTTCCCGCGATTCTCGTACGAGAATCGAGCAGTGTATGGGCACCTTTAGGGATAGGTGATCGTCCGTGGACACAGAGAGACTGTGGTTGGGGACATTCATCTGTTCCTAACTGCAGGGACAGATTCCAGCTGCAAGAATCCGCAAAGTGGCCCCACTCGCTAGTGTAAATGGGGCCTAAAATTCTGCATCACCGACATGATTTTAGTTCTTCCACAATGAACTGTACCTTTTTAGGAGAGAAGACACCCAATGTTCCTCCGTCCTCACGTATGGCCACACCCATCTCTGCCAGTAACGCCTCCCTGAAATTAAAAGAAGGTGTAAGTATCATTTGATAACACAAACTATCTGCTGGTCCAAAAGGTGTCTAGCCAATATACCCGGTACTTCCAGGTATGCAGATCATGTGACTCACTCCCATTCCACCCACTTGACAGCGATAGTGTTTGGTGTTAGGCCAATCAGGCACCCAACACTGTTACAAGGGGGGTAGTAAGAGAGTCCTCAGCCTGTGTAAGCTCCAAATTCTGACTAAAGCTGGCCAAACACCTATAGATTATCGGCAGATTTTCTAGGGTCGGATAAAAAAAAAAGTGCAACAGATTCCTCCACCTACGCTAAACTGTGTGGATGGAGGAACCTCCCGCTAGGGCCAATCTTCAGTATCTTGATAGTCGGCCCCGCTGGCTCTCAAAATACCTGAGCAATGCCTGCATCCAATCAGATTGTTCAGGTGTTTTGACAAACAGCGGGGCCGACTGAAACTTAACCCAGCGGGAGATTCCTCCATCCACATGGTTTAACGTAGATGAAGGAATCTGTTGCACTTTGTCCATCTGACCATAGAAACTCTGCAGATCATCTATTGGCCAACTTTAGACTTAACATAAGGATTTCCCTCTTCACTCCCAGCAGCCACACAGAAAAGCAGAGGGAGCAAAAGGAAAATGAGTGTTTGCAGCTGTTGCAGCAATTAAGTGAACCCGGAATCCCTTTCAGCATAACACTGTCCAAACCTTTAAAAAAAAAAGTCAATAATCGACCAGTGATACAGAGTGATCACTGTAGCGGGAGAGACGTTAACATGATGAGTGAGGGGATTCTGCTGCTAAACACTCGGAAATAAAGGTAACAGACTCTACAATGAACTGAATAAAGAATATCACATGTTTTACATTACTTAGACGGAAGAACCTGTTAGCCGACACCTATTAAAGGTGCATGTTTTGCATTCTGGTATGTAAAGGGCACGTCTCGGGTGTGAGCAAAGTTGACACTTGTGCTTGTGGGGGGTTCAAGAACTCCCTGAGCATGCAGACAAGGAATTTTCAGTAAATAGCTGCAAGCATCGTCCCCCGTGGTACTCTCTACAACCCTCCATTGATAGCCTGGAAAGAGTTTTTTCTTGCAATGTCACTTTAAAGTGACATTAAAGGATATCCCCCCCCCCCCCCCCAATGCTGGTGTAGCGACTTACCTTAAATGCTGCCTCTTGATCCGATCATCTTCTTTCCTGTAGTATTCAGGAGTCCCTCCAGGTCTGGGGTCGGTCTCTGATCCAGCGCAGTCTGATGTGTCTTCTGTGTCCCACGGAGTGAGTGCGGGTGCACGTGGCCGGGCTGCCTGCATAGACTTACCCTGCGTCTCTCCTCGTCTCCCGGCCGAAGATCTTTTTTGCGCATGCGCCCGCCCTATCATCCTTTGCGGCTGCCCGAGACTTTTCAGATCTTCGGATGGGAGCGCGCGGCAGAGACACAGGTAAGTTTTTACCTATATCTACCGCTTGCTAGCAGTAGATATATGCAAAAACCACCGAGGGTTTAATTATCCTTTAATATGACTGCAGATGACGTGCAAAGTGCACAAGCCCACAGCAACCAGTAACATTTTTATGATGTGTAGTCACTTCAGTGAGAGAAGACTTCTGATTGGTTGATCGGAGCTACAGCATAAGGTCCACGGCTCCTGGTCTTATTTAAGAACAGTGAGTGAAATCTCATGTTGTACCTTTCCATGCGGATTGCTTCTGTTTTTCTAAGTTTTTCCTCCCAGGTTTCGTTGAGCTCGGCGATAATTTTCTCTGATTCCTGAAGGTTAGAAAAGTAAATATGAAAAATTGAACCTAAGAGTTTGTTCTGCATAAGCAGTCCAACTGCACCAAACTGGGGAAGCACGGTGCCTCATTGACCATCATTCTCTATTGAAACGCTGAGCTCAATAGGATTCTGATCACAATGTGAACAGCATACAAGACGTATCGATACCAAGAACATATGAAATCATTTTAAACCTGGTCAAAATTAAGCGCAACACCAAGAAAGTTTTCCTCATTTGGGATGAAGTGGGACAAGAGATGAACTCCTGTTGGGATACATGGCTGTATAGAACTCTGGTAGGGATACATTCCTACCCCTGCCATAGACATTAGGCTTTTTCAGCCAAACTACCTAAATCTCCTGCCCGCAAGCTGTAGTTCAGCAATTGCTTAAAGCCTAAATAAATGCATGTGAACTGCCTTAAGTACCAAAAGAGTTGAAATTCTGTTCAGCCAGGCTTATGAAGTAACATCGCACCCCTGCCAGACAGCATACCTATGCTTGTGACCTCACTTTTTCACCTTTACTGCTGCAGTAATAATGCTCGGTCACCAGCCCGCCCCTGTTTGTGACTGGACAACAAAGGAGCAGCAGCACACATATGAGGACATCCCTATACTCTTCCCTCCCATAAGCATGCTCAGGAAGGGAAAAGGACCGCGCTATGCAAAGCAGCAGAGCCTGATTGGCTCCTAGTTCTGCGCCTTCATCTTCCTGTCTTCCAGAGGATTGAAGGAGGCTGATATCAGGACAGATTCCAGTACTTACAGTGGATGTATGTAAAAAATTATTTTAATAAATACATAAATGAATACATTTCAGATAGGTTACTAATGTATTCATAGTCTGGTGAATTACATTCTGAGTGATAAGAAGTATCAGATTTTATATTATACATATTTTATACGCTTACATTCATGTTTATTCAAGATATTGTTTTATGTTCCATAAAGCCAGCCCTGATGAAGCAGGTAGAGTGCAGACCCCAAAACACGTCTTTGTAAACTTGTATCTGGACTTGAATATTCCAGTGTGCAGCTTCAATTCTAGACACACTCATAAATGATAAAATGCCAATTTTGTTTTAGCTCCGCCTCGGATTTAGATTTTTAGATTGTAAGCTCTCACGGGCAGGGCCCTCACCATCTTGTCTGGAATTGTATTGTGATTGTAATGTCCTCCTTATATTGTAAAGCGCTGCGCAAACTGTTGGCGCCATATAAATCCTGTATTATAATAATAATATGCGGTTGCAGTAAATGACACAGAAAACGTTAGAAACGTGAACTTTGACATAGTCTCCATTTCTATGCATGCTTTCTATGGATGCCGGCTTGTCTTTGGGTTGCTCTGGCTCTTTAATCCTGATGGTGAAGTTCCTGTTTATGTCAGGCAGTGTGGTGGCGTGATTGCGGTGCTGTGGAAATGGTCACAAGAATAGGCCTATTCTTCGCCTCCTGCATACAAATGTAATGCGCTGCAGCCGGAGCCTCTTATAGGCCGCATACAATAGCAGGACTGTCCAGACATAAAGGGTGCGCACTGTCTGCATTGTACCGCGGCTGGGTGGGGGGGAGATGGGAGGGCAAGGACGGGGGTCACGGTCAGCACCCCCATCTTCTACTTAAAGGGCCATTTCTGCTTAAGAGCTAAATATACTGTTGAGACTTACATATATGAACTGTTTTTTTGTGTGTTTTAGGTTTCATAGTTTTTTTTAGCTTTTATGACTATAGCTATGACCCCCAATGTCCCTGCTGTATTACAGGGCTGCTGCTAAGTGTGGCCCAAGGTGAGCATGAAGAGGGCAGGGAAGATCCTTCCACTATAAAATAGGAAGGGCCATAGTGGGCCACTACTGCCGGACTCCACATTTTACTGCAATACCACCATTGGCTGGACTTGCTTGGAGGATGAATGTGTAGTTGAGTAATAAGAATAGTGCTGTGAAGGACGGTGGTGCACTATGTTCTTCCACTTATGGGTTTAGTTTGTGTTGGAAGTTTTCTACTAAATAATTAGCCTGTTCGGATACAAATATGGGAGCTGCCATTGCTGAGGCCATCAGAGGGTCTGAGGTCACCTTCAACTTACCCTCACTTTCATTCCTGGAGACATTAGTGATCAGGACAATGAGAGAGAACAAATCTCCCTAGCAGAGTCACAGACAACAATGAAAACATGTGAGAACGACGCCTTACCACTGGTGATAGATCCCAGAGTGTTTTTTTCAATTGAATAATCAGTGGAATAAGACAGCTATTGCATTTCAGGGGTTCAAGCATTCCTCCTTTATCAGGGCTTAGATAATATGGAATTTCAGAAGTACCGGACCGCTAAGTTGTGCAGCGTGGTGGCAACATCTGACGTTATATATCGAAATATTGTGAAAATCTCTCAAAGTCCAGGCACCAGGCACTTCTGAAGGTCTATGATATTTAAGCTCTGGTTTAGGTGGAGTGTTTTAACCCCAAAACACATTGGTTCTCTTATTCTCTTAAAACACTCTGGACTTTATCATCATTGGTGCGGCACCCTTGCTGCTTCTTACATATTTCGGATTTCCCTCAGGACCCCCTTCGGTTTTGGGGTACTACGGCCCTTACGAAAGCGATTCAGCTTATTTAATGAGATGGCATGTAATCACCGACAAAAACCTGACAGAGGCTGCAACGTTTTGCCTTTAGTCATGCTGTAAAGAAAGGGTATACTTAAAGTACAACTCCAGCCAAAGCATTTTGGGGGAAGGGTTTAGCACCATTGTCAGGTATTTACTGCTGCTTGTTCAGTCATTAGGGACATTTTCCCTCACTTCCTGAAGAGTCATCAAAACAGAAAAGCAGCTTTAGCCAAAGCAAATATTTGTTGGTTGTTTCTGCTTAAAATAAAACTAAAAACATTTACCGTATTTTTCGCTCCATAAGACGCACTTTTTTTCCCCCAAAAGGAGGGGGAAAATGTGCCTGCGTCTTATGGAGCGAATACCTATCGCCCGACGCCCGGGACATGCAGTTACGGGCGCCGGGCGAGTAGTTTCTTTTTGTACATTCAGCCCTGCTCCTGACAAGCAGAGCTGAATGTACAGTGGGAGCCGCTGTTCGTTTAATACAAGGGATCTAATTAGATCCCTTGTATTAAATTGAGCGGCGGCGGCATCGGCGATCGTGTCCGCCCCCCGCCGTGGTTTTCTGGGTACCCCGTTCCTCTGGGGGACCATGACCCGTCACGGTCCCCCATAGGAGCTCACCATAGAGCCCATTGAGCAGACGAAGAACGTCGTTCTTCGCCTGCTCCGTGTGATTACTGAGACAGCGCCACCTGTCTCAGCAGTCACTAACTGCAGCTTCTGTGACAGAATTTCTGTCATAGAATTTCTGTCACAGAAGCCATGCGTCCTATCGTCCAGAGCGTCTTATAGACCGCAAAATACGGTAACTATCAGGGACCTGTTAATGTCACAGAGCATGCATCGAGGCTGAGGCCTGCAGACAAGCCTCAGAATCTCTATTATATATTGCGGCATCTAATAACATCATGGCGGAGGTTACCTTAAGGCGTTCGATGGCTTCCTCTCCTCCTGGCGTGGACATAATCCTCTCCTGGATACTCGTCACTGAGTTCAGGCCCACCTGGCTACTGAGAGAGCAGGATGAGGGTGAAGAGGCCAGCGAGCCCATGGAGGCTGTGGAGAAATGCCCAGGTCGTTGGTTTTCATTGGCTAGCAAGTATTTATTCTTAAGGTTCTGGTTGTCGTTGATATCTGACAAAGGAAGGCACGCCACAGAAGGGAGAGCTAGGAGGAGAGAAAGGGAAGCCGGGGTGGATGGGTAAGGGGAACAAGGAGAGAAGGGAAAAGGAAACGGCAGTGAGATAGGACAGAACGCTCACTCAACGTCACACCACACAAGATGGCCGCTAAGAAAGGACAATTAAAAGCGGGAAGATGAAAAGGAAACAAATAAGAATAGTGATAGAAGAGGGAGGGCGTTACATTTATCAACCTGTTTGAAGAAAGAACTATTCCTGCTACCCATGGCAACCAGAGTTTCCTTTTAACAGAAGAATCTCTTTGCTTTGGGAAACAAGAACTGTTCCTCTGCCAAACACTTCAATAAATGAAGATTATATATGACTAGGAGGCCTCATTTGTCAATGTGTCTGAAAGAAGATCAGCTTGTGTTCCCCACACTTTCTATTAATGGAACGTTGTCATGAGAGAAAGGTTGAGATTGTCATAGATGAGCTCTCCATCAAAAAATACCAGAGTCATACTACACAAGATTGTGGAGTGTCTCTGTTGGAATTTGTGCTTATTAGCCAAACAAAAAGCATTGGTGAGGTCAGGTACTGATGTTGGATGAGAAGACCTAGTTTGCAATCAGTGTTCCAATTCATTCCAAAGCTGTTCAGTAGGGCCGGCGTCAGTGCACTGTGAAGGCTACTTGATGTACTATCCCGATAGCTATTGTTTTCCCTATAATGATGTAGTGCTGGAGCTGTCTACACCATACCTTCCCTTCCTTTGACATAGGCTTACATACTAATGGCTGCCTATGTGAATGCTTGGCACAGTTGCTGAAAGGAGAATTATGAGGCGAGTGATTTTCACTCAGCCTCATAATCTGAGCCGACCTGTGACAATGAAACTGTCACAGGTCGGCTCAGTAGATCAGGAAGTGAGCGAACACATACCGGCGCTCACTCACTTCTCGATCTATCCGGGCGGAGAGCTGTGACTGTCACTCACGGCTCCCTGCAGGGATTCCCCCCCGTCCGATCCTCCAGCGCTGACTGGCGGAACGGACGGGGAGGGGGCGGGTACAGCTGGCTCTGCCTCTAGATAGTCAGAGCCAGCTGTCACTCACACAGCTGGGTGGATCCAGGTGGATCCAGACAGAATTGTCGAGATCCGTCCCGGCTGCGGTGGTCTCAGTATACCGTGAGCTGTAGCTCACGGTATACTGAGCTTTGGGTGACGGGAGGACGCTTGTTTGTGTCCTCCCGTTACCCTTAGGAGAACTATGGGGAAAAGCCCAGACCCAATAGTTCTCCTTTAAAGGTGGTCAGTCATGCTTGCTCATCGACCTCCATCTACTGTTTATGATTAGCTTTTCCCCTATTGGTTAAAAAAAAAAAAAAAGGAAAACAAAGCCCTATAGGTTGTCTCGGGACTACAAAGAAAGTTCTATCAGACACTTTGACAAATGAGGGTCACTGTTTTTGTGCTGCTGCAATGGCGACATCTCTTCAACAGATTTATCTGCTCCGTAATGTCAATAACTCAGGACAGATGTCCATTAAACCACATGACAGCAGTCGAGGAATGAGGAGATGGAGCAGTGCAAGCCTCTACCAGAAAGTATACGACTTGTATTAAAAAATATATTATTACTTGCATAAAACAGAGTGGGAAACACCAGAATTGTGTCAAATAGCCAAGACTACCTGCATCCCCCACTTATAACTCTCAGGGTGTCAGTGCATCAGATTTAAAAGGGCAACTGGATAACTTGCAGGCAGTTATGAGTACCGACCCAACACAGGAGTCCACAATTTTATTAGACAATCCTCCTTGGAATTTTAATTAATTATTAATCTAACAGGCATAAAAATATATCATTAAATGGCGAAAAGACCGGCAGAGGAATAGCTGTTTGGAGAAAATAAAGAACACAAGGCAAGAAGAAGCTGCAAAGAAAAATAATACATTTCAAGGCGATATGGAGCACAGCCGAGGAGGAAGATTAATGCAGCCGCACCTCCAGTCCTTAAGGTATCTGACTGGCGTCCATTATGATCACATGATCAAAGCCTGGCGAGGAACCTGAAAGCTTAACATGCATAGTCTGCCCAGCAGAGCCATTGTTACCCCAAAGAAGTTTCCAGCAAACGCAGAAGCAGATGTGACTTCTGAAAAGCTACAAAATCCCAGACAGAACCTATTCACATTTATTTATCTGCTGATGACTTAGAAATGTTGTGAAAGAGAAGCAACTTAGCATTAGATGGGACTGAACTGAACATGGATTATATGACCTATATAGTTCTAGAGTTCTGGAATCTTGGCCTAAGCAGGTAAACTATTGGGAGAAGAATCTCCAGTGTTACCTGAAGGCCCGTTCACACCTACGTGCTTTCCCATATACTGCCGGCAATGGAGCCAATGCTTGGGTGGTGCGGCACGCTTAAAAACTGCTGCAAAAGTTCTCTACTATTTTCTACAGCAGAAGTGTCCAACAAGGATTCATCTGATGGTATCTAAACTGCACAGTTCCATCTGTCCAACCAAATACTGAGCTTCATACAGTCCTGCTGGAAACAAAAGCCAGGTCGGCGATCTAACTTTTCTCTAGTAATATCGTCTGGTCACCTCCACACCCCAGGCTGTGAGTGGATAATCAATGAGCAGCCATACACCCAAAAGTCATGACTACACTGTGCTCTCTTCTCCTCCCTGCAAATTGTTGGCACATGTTCACGCAGCAGAGCATGACTGGCTCAAAGTGATGACCCTCTCCCAGTCTGAGGAGGTCACGAACTATTGACTCCAAGTTCTATAAGGTGCTTTTAAAATTGCATATTAGTCTACTAAATATATAATGGCATTACGTGCTGGGTGTTGTATCCTGGAGATCAGCTTTAAGGATTATTTCTTTAAGGTTCTTTAAAATAGACCTACGGCCTTCAATTTAAAACAAATATTTGTTCTGTAGAATTTACTTCTAAGTGCTTCTACACGTACAGCTTTCTTTCAGCCCCCCTGCAAACTCCCACAGGTACCTGTTGATCCTGCCACTGAAATCCACCTAATGAAGCTTCCTGTGATGGGGTGGAAACAATGCTGCACTGCTCCTGAATTCAGAGCAGAGTTGTCACTCTCATGTAGGCTGTGCCTGCTTGCACTACAGTGGGGTGGTAAAATGTTGAAGGGTGTGGCTATTAGCATTGTATGGGCTGATTCACAAGTCTGTAGCTTGCCAATTATCACCTGGTCACACCTAATCCTGCCCATTGCTTTCGGACTGACAACACTGCTTCTGTTGCTGAAACCCTACCTCTGTGAGCTGCAGTGTCTGGCAGGGGGAGCGCGTGAGACACAAATAAAGGAGAATTTGGCTCAGTCAGGGAAGGTAAAGGAAGTTTTTTAGTTTACTTTATGAGGCTTGTGCATCACATAGTAACTGGATTTGGGATTAGTTTGGACTGTCGTAGAGAAACTTTGAGATTTTTTTTTTTTTAAGCACAGTTATCATAATAAGCTTGTTGGTATTCTTTTAAGAAACAGCAAATCCTCAACAGCACCCGTTTACTACCCTTTTAAATGTCACCGTTCTGTCTGGGATTTACAAGTGCCCTGAGCTGACATGCAGGATCCAGGCTCAAGCTGCGAGGCTGATGAGATAAAAGGTTATCACAGATATACACACATTTCACTCCAGGAAAACTGTCCTCAATAGAATCAACTGATGGAAGGCAGAAGAAGGGGAAACACAAGACAGGATGAAGGTTTAGTATCAGCAAACACTTCCTGATATGATAAAAACTTCTCAGTGTGCAAAAAAGAGTCAGGACAACCGGCAATGGGTTCTGGGTAACTTGTGGGATACACCGATGGTTCTTTTGTAAAGTATTTGTAAAACAGGCAGTAAAAGTCAAATATGAAAACACTTCAAACAGACTGCCATGAGTTAACAAGACTGTCAGCTTTTTCACAACAGGACTAAACTACATTGAAATTAAAAAAAGAGAACTATAGCCAACCTTTTTTGGATATAGTTCTCTTTAGGGTTACAGGAGGACATTTACATTGTGCTCATATGACCCAAAACTCAGCATAAAACGGAGCTATTGCCTATTGTATGCCGACAGCGCCGAGCCGTGCTGCGGCCGGGAAAGACCCCAACAATATTGTTGGTATCCACCCTACTACCTGATTGACAGCTGGCTCTGCCTCGCTAGAGCCAGCTGTGCCTGCCCCCTTCCCCATCTGTTCCCCCAGTAAGGGCTGGAGGAATGGAGGGGAGGGGGGATCCCGGCGGGTAGCAGTGACCGACAGTCACTGCTCTCTGCAGGCAGAAGATCGGCAACTGAAAAGGACTTGGGAAGGACTTATCCGGTTTCATCAAGAAAAATGTTAAAGCAGACATTCCATGGCAAACAGAAGGTCCATTTTTTTTGCCAGCCCACTGCCCCCAACAAAAATGACTTTAAAAAGCTATTTGTAATCAAAGAGTTTGTCATAAAAAAATAGAAATAAACCTTAGCTTTGGCGTCCAATGCTTCTGGGAGGCCCGGTGATGTCACCCTGTCTCCTGGCACCGCTGGAAGCTCCCACGAGATAGTACTCTTGCTATGGGCTAGAATGCATTCTTGTGGGATTTCAAATTGCCATCTCCGCTGGAAGGCATGGCGACACAATCCGTGCCTCCCGGAAGTGTAGGAGGTTGAACTCAGGTAAGTATTTTGTTTCTCGGCGAACGGTTTGTTCATAAATGGCTTTTTAAGGCCATTTGCATTGGAGGCAAGGGGCTAACGTGGAAGGTCTGCTGTCATGCACTGCAGCAAGTACTCAATTCCCTTTCATTAACTCTATGACGCTGCTGCACATGCTCTATGACAGATTAACAAGAGATGCTGCACAGATTCAACTTAAGACTAACACAATAAAAAATTACCTGATATGGAGTTGTATGGGATATGATCCTGATATGGGTCCCGATATGGATTGTGCATAGAAAAATACTAAATAGTTATAGCTAAGCCAATAAAATACACTCATATAGGCCATATAATAAAAGACACCAAAAAGGCTGCCCATTCTGTAGGAGTTAGCATTGCAAAACTAAAAGAGAAACATATTCTAGGGCAGGCGGTGGACAAATTAATATATAATTCAGAAGCGAGCCTGTCCAACCCAGGATCCAGAACCGCCTTGGGCTGGTAGAGTAAGTGTTCCGCTGCACCAAATACTGCGGCTTCAACAAATGAGACTTACTGTCAAAGATATCGCCCAGGCCCTGTGCCCTCAACAGTTCCTTCAAACGTGCAACTTCATCCTTAAGCTCGCGCACCAGTTTAGCGTTGGGATCTTCATTGATAATAGCATTACATTTGATCTGTTTAGCACGATCTGCATATCTGAAGGGGGGGGGGGGGAAACAAACAAGTTTAAATGAAATGAGCATGGAAAAATAAACCCAGCCTACAAATAAACATGTAAGGATAGCTAGATAAAAATGTAACTTTATAAAACAATTTGTATGTATATATTTCAGTTCAGTTTTTCACCTTAGTGTGCTGAGTGTTTCATCGTAGTTGATATCGGCTGGACTCAGAGCGGCCACCATAGCAGTACGGGAGTTTCCACCTGAAACAAAAAAAACTTAGTGACGATGGCATTCTCATGGCTTCTTGTGCTGCTCTCCTTTCCTCAAACCCCTTTCTGTATGCCATCAGCTACTTCACTACCCTCCATAAAGAGGATCCGTCTCCAAGAAAAACACCTGTGACTGGGATTTGATTAAAGCATCCCTTATTCATGGAACATAAAGCTGGTATATAAAGTATTCACCCCCTTGGAAGATTTCAGATTTTGTTGTCAAAAAACATTGAACAACAGTGGACTTTAAAGCTGAACTCCGGGATGATTTTTACTCTGGCCCATTACTTCCTTTTCCTGTGTTCATTAAAACCTACCTAGTTTTTCAATAGATGATCATGAAAAAACGTCACTTCTTGTAACTGTGCAGTGCTGCTGAAACAAACTACATTTCCCATTATGCAATGGGAATTGTAGTTGTCAATGGGCGTTAGTGTGGGCAGGATTGTGGCTGTGAATGGGCTGACAAGGCAGCTGTCTCCTGGCCTGTCAATCATAGTGTTACGTCATAGTGGGCGAGACAGATCAGATGTCTCCTAGCCTGTCAATCAAATTTGGCTGTATTAGTAGGTGGGACAGACCGTTAGTCTGAGATTCCCAGGTCCTCCCACTACAGCCCGCGGTAACGTAAGTATGATGCCGTTCGTAAAGAACTACGGTGAGGGTGGGGGGGGTGTTGCATGATCAGTGGCCCGGGAAAGAAGTAGGCACAGCAGCCATGAGTCTTACACACAGGAAGTAATAGACACTAAGCCCTTATTATGCAGGTTTCTGGCAGTAATTTTACACTGGTTGCAGCATTGGATTACAAAAAAGACCATATTTTTTTAAGGGAAAAAGTCAATTCTACAGCTCCCCTAAAATTTCAGTCCAGAGTTCAGTTTTAAGTGCATCTATTATATAGCTATTTGTTCTTTCAAATAAACTATTTCTAGTGAGCCACCCCCCATTGCAATAAAGGTCCAATATGGGTTCCTGAGGAGTGGGACAAAGCAAGATGTGCATAGAACTTCAGCTGTGTGTATATCTGAAGGTAACCTCTGCTTATTAATATTTTTACCATATGCTCAATCTGAACTGCTCAGGGATCCAGATATCACGATGTGGTCCACTACTCAGATTATGGCACTTCTGAGCAGTGCCAGGAGCTGGCTCCCTTCACCTCTCCATGGACTAGTAAGGTTGCCTGTCATAGTGATGGGCCAATAGGGACATATGGAAGGGTGGGCCAACTGTCAATTTTCTAGGGCAATGTTAACAATTGCATATTGGAGCACCTGATAATTTGGGGCTCCTTAGGTGGCCCAATTTTAGTCCAGGGGCCAGTTACGTAATGTTATAGTACCGATGCTACTGGCATGGTATAATAACGATCCACTACTAATCAAACAACGTACCCAAATTTTCACGCAGCAGCCAGGTGAGCACAGAATCTCGGTAGGGAATGAAATCCGTCTTTTTCTTCTTTTTACTCTACAAAAATACAAAAAATGTTAGAAAATATGACGTTTTGTCTGTTTAGAAAGAGAGCAGAGGCTCCGCATTATGGTTTCCAGTAATGAATAACAAAGAAACAGATGACTAACAGGAATTAATACAATGTTTAACGGCATTCAGAACAGAACAGCTAATTTATCCTAATTTGACATTTTTTTAGTGATGGAAGAAGCAAATGACGCAACGTTTGAGATGCAATTTGCTGACTAAGAGCACAAACGCATAAGAACATCCTAAATTGGAATGTAATTTTGCAGGGCGAACAAATTTACTCTTGTAGCAGAGTCTGGATCTGGAATCTTTGTATTGCATGATCCTGTTTTAACAGTTCTGACAGCCAGCCAGCCTGATGGACACTGGAGCAGGCATACAAAATGATATTGGGAAGAGAGTTAGCAGCCATGTCTACAAACATGGAAGCATTAATATAAGTGTCCAATAAAAACTCATAGGGGGCAGAAATGACAAAGCCACCTTCAGCAACTTAAAAGAACTCGCAAATATGGGTGATAAATGTATAATCTGCAGCATGTTTCCCAAATGAGGTACAGGCCACGCTGATGTTTGATAAAAGCTAGACGGTGTACACCACCAGGAAGACCTACCTTGCTGGGGCAGTTATCCTGAAAGGACCGCATGAATGAAAACAAAAATATAATACATCACAAGAGCACTGAGCCATCAATTATTGTTGACAACAAATTCAGACTGCTTTCACATAATAAGAGCCTGGAAGCTTCAACTTAATAGCCCTGATGAATTTATTTATGTATATGTATTATAATGTATGCATTATATCCATGCAGATCAAGAAAAGATTAACAGCAATACAGACTGCTGAATATTTCATACTGTTTGTTGATATCTCTATAAATAAATACCGGAAATGTTACTGTCACTTATCAGTATGATAATGGTACTGAAGTGGCTCCAGGACTGAAAGATAAAACCTTTCAAATTAATCTATAGCCGAAACCTTCCTTGTTTGGAAAGTTTAAAACTTTTTTTGGCTGCATTATGTCTCTGGTTTGGGAGGTTACCTTTCAAAATCTATCCCCGAGGCTCAACAAAATCTCTCTTCTTAGGCCTTGTTCACACCAAGCGCAGAGCAGGTGCAGAGCAGAGCAGTTGCAGACCGGATCAAAACTGCGTCCAATGTATTCCAATGGTATTTTTTGCTGCAGTTCACATCGCAGCGTGCAGTTCCAGAGCAGGTCCAGAGCAGGTGAAAAAACTGCAGCAAGCCCTATTGTATCTGCTCTGGATCTGCAAACGCTTGGAACACACTAAAAGCCCATTTTAAACTTTAAAAAAAAATTAAATACATTTGGTTTTTTTTAGCCAAAAACGTGTACAAAACGCAGCACAACCCACTGCACTGCGTGTGCAGAAACCTGACCAGATCTGCTCTGCATTTGGTGTGAACAAGGCCTTAGACAGCTGACATTGGCATGGGTGTCCCCATTGTAAGATTTCCTCTCACCTGCTGCTCCGGTGACAACTGTACAATTGTCCGGGTGACCATTGTCCGGGTGACAATGGTCAACAGGACAAAAAGAACCATCTGCATGGCACACAGGCAGGAGGAAAATAAACCTGACACTAGGTTTTTCTTGGTCCCAAACTAAAAAAAAAATGTAAGACCCCTTTTAAACAGTGTAGTGTAATTTCACCTTTGCAATCCAAAATAATAAAGAGATCACCGTTGCAGATGTACAGTAAAAAGATTTTTTTAAATTACTTAAAATTTCGTGGACATCTGACCATCACATCTGTAAAACCATAGTCATGAATATGGAGCTGCTCCCCCTTCATGTCAATAGCAGACTCCAACCCCCTCTAAAGGCTTCCCACAAGATTTTGAAGACTTGGCAGCCATTCAGCCGAAATAGCATTTGTGAGGTTAGGTGCTGATATCGGATGAGAAGACGTGGCTCGCAATCTGCTCTCCAGTTCATGCCAAAGGTGTTGAGCAGGGTTGAGGTCAAGGCTCTGTGGTGGCCATTCGGGTTCCTCCACACCAGACTAGTCAAACCTCGCCCTTTTGGAGCTGGCTTTGTGCGCAGGGGCACAGTAATGTTGGAACAGAAAAGAACCTTCCCCAAAATGTATCCAATTTATGTCTTTGTATGCTGTAGAATTAACACTACCCTTCACTGGAAGCACCTGAACTCATTTGAATGGATGTCCACATTATTTTGGCCATATACTGTAGTAGGTGTGATGGTCAGGTGTCCACAAACATTCTGCCATAAACAGTATATAAACATTCAGCCCTTATCATCTGAATGCTTATATCATACATGGTGCAGAAAACCCCTTGGATTGGTTTTGAGGGAGCAAAAGCAGATGATAATCCAAAAAAGGCTGCCTGACTCTACCCATTGAGAGCAATAAGTGTGGGTTGCCTGCTAAGCCTAGGACACATGATGACTGTCATCAGACTGGTGTGAAAAAGTAAGAATGAGGATCACCTGATCTCCCTACATAAAATAAGAAGACTTACCACTTCTGCCAAAGCAGAGATGACTTTCCCTAGAGTGGTCAGAGATTTGTTGATATTAGCTCCTTCCTGCAAAGCAACAAAAACAATTTGATTAGATTACAGTATATATGATGACGATGATAAATCCTCCTATACACCCAGGCTGTGATGGATGTGGTGGAAGCCACGGTCTATGGAAAATAAGGGCAATGACATATGTTTATTTTCTCAGCATACTGCAGCAGAATTTGTCTATAGAAATCAGAGAAGGTGTCATTGTAGCTGTAATGACAGATAGGAAGTACTGGAAGAAGTGAAGAGGTTTAAATCGCAGAAAAAATACATTTGTACTCCTAAATAATACTCACTTTTAGCCGCGTTCCTTTTGCTCCTGTGGAATCGGCTCTTTCACTTCCGGCAAGATCTACCAGGCTGATTTTACTGACCTGAGATGGGAAGAAGCTTTATTAATACAGGAGGCAGATGGGACACACACAAGCTACAGATGTGACAACATTGTGATATTAGGTTATATACCGGCATTATAGCCAACATGTATACAGGCAAACAGCAAAGGGATGGAATTCTATTCAGAGATGCTTGCTTTACTCAAAAGGTGTCTTTTTTCTGTGCACTCCCCTATCTACAACTGTTTCTAGAACAGAATCACAGGAGAAGAACGGGAGGACTACAGGAAACAATGGTCTATGAATTAGGACAAACAAAAGTAAGCCAAATGTTTGACTAGGGGCTTGTTCACACCAATTGCGTGAAAATAATTTGCCTTTTGCTTTGAATTCCTCGTGAAAAACAGCAATGCACTCCATGTGTCTTAAGCCACATGGCTGTATATCTGCAGCGCAAGATCAGCTAAGGGCTTGTTCACACCAATTGCGGTGCATTCCAGGGCGGGAGCTACTGGAACGCACCGCAATCACTCACAAAACTTCCCCCTGTGTTCTGGCGCGGGGGTGCATTTAAGTCAATGGCACCACAGCCACGCCCCCCCCACCCGCAGTGCGATCACACGCCTGGCAAAACATTGCCTGCATTCCACTGCAAACGCAAAAAAGGCTGCATGCTCTATTTTTTGCGTTTGCAGTGAAAAGGAACACAGGCAATGTTTTGCAACGCGTCCGATCGCACTGCGGACAGGGGAGGCATGGCTGCAGTGCCATTGACTTCAATGCACCGCCACACCCCCTCCTGCCCCAGAGCGAAGTTTTGTGGGCAATTGCGGTGCATTCCAGCAGCTACAGCTCTGGAACGCAACGCAATTGGTGTGAACAAGCCCTAATCTATTTTTGCAATGAGGAAAAGCCAGGGGAGAGTCTTGCTTTTACCAAGAGACTCGCAAATTCTTTATTCAGGTCTGGCGTCAGCGTGGCCGTAGAGGGTGGCTGCCTCCCAAAGAAAGACGGGTGAGGAGATATGTACCCATTCTTGAACAATTTCACAAATCACTAAAAACTTCTGTGATTCTCACCCAGCAGCGACAGGCGTTAACAAGCACCTTTGCTTTTTATAAGTTATCACCCATCTAGAAGTTCACAATTGGTCTAATGTTCATAAGTGAAGCTCAAAATCGAGAGCATTCCTGGTGATTATTTGGCCATCTATATCCAATCTAACACTGACACTCACTGCCAGGTCAAATCAAACATCAATCCATAGAGGTCCACAGAACCATTGGTCGGCCTGTTGACACAGAACCATTGGTCGGCCTGTTGACACAGAACCATTGGTCGGCCTGTTGACACAGAACCATTGGTCTGCCAGTTGACACAGAACCATTGGTCTGCCAGTTGACACAGAACCATTGGTCTGCCAGTTGACACAGAACCATTGGTCTGCCAGTTGACACAGAACCATTGGTCTGCCAGTTGACACAGAACCATTGGTCTGCCAGTTGACAGGAACTGCTTACCTTCTCAGTGGAAAGGTTGGTGTCTATGTCCAGTTTCTTTTGGGTAAAGACAATGGTAAAGACCGCGTGGGAGCGGCTGCTGGTCTCGTTCATGTTTGTGGCGGCCACGGTCCTGTAGAGACAGATTGCATTTAAAAATACTGCACATTCCAAAGCAGAGATTCTTCATTTTATTAGGAGATTTACAGGTTCGGGCTGGGGCATGCTGAAGAATCAGCTCTCCAAGTGGTGGTCATTTTGGAGCTGCTGGATTGGTTCTATAAAATACACCTGACCTTCTGGCCCTCACCACAGTTTCCAGATTGCCAGTCCAGGCCTGCATCACAGGAGATCTTTGTTTCCTGGTTTATACCTGTTTAGGTGTGACATGCTAATGATGGTACATTGGTCCCTACCCTGAGGATGCACTAATAATAACCCCCTACCTCAACACTAACACTAATGTGTTACCGTGTCCTTACCTCCTGCCCTGTGTTACCGTGTCCTTACCTCCTGCCCTGTGTTACCGTGTCCTTACCTCCTGCCCTGTGTTACCGTGTCCTTACCTCCTGCCCTGTGTTACCGTGTCCTTACCTCCTGCCCTGTGTTACCGTGTCCTTACCTCCTGCCCTGTGTTACTTTGTCCTTACAAGCCAGCGTAACTGGCTGCTGGTATTTTTAGAACACCATAAAGCATTTTACTTCTATAAAAGAAGTTTTACAGTCAATAATGTTGTTATTGTATTTTGTAGCCTCTAAACACATGGGGGAGTTGTATGTTTCCTGAGCGACACGGAAAGGTTCAACCTGAAAAACGGTTCTCCATATTTACCTAGCCTTGTTTCCTGCGTCCATCAGATCGGCAATATCGGTGTATGAGGTGACAGCCAGCTTGGACAGGTCTTCTACATAGGGCCCCAGCAGCGGGTGCTCCCTGACCCGAAGGTTTCCTTTGTTTTTTGGGTTCAGCAGGTCTCGGACTCGCTCACAGTAAATTTCCATGTAGCTAACCTGTAAATGGCACAATAGTGTGAAATGTGAGCAATGGGGAAGGCCAGGTACATCAAGAGGCTGACCCTTCCCCACATTATTGAAGACTGAAAACAAAATGCTTTGTTAGGAGTTCTACTTTATTTTGTCTATGGATACACTTTAATGCAGTGGTGCCTCTTAATACAGTAGGGCCTCAAGTGTGGCCCCTGACATTGCCAAAGGGCCACACATATTATTCAAAGAATGTAATGCAAATGAAAGCTGTCAGAGACTGCAGACATACAACAGAAGATGGTTAGAGACTGCAGACATACAACAGAAGATGGTTAGAGACTGCAGACATACAACAGAAGATGGTTAGAGACTGCAGACATACAACAGAAGATGGTTAGAGACTGCAGACATGCAACAGAAGATGGTTAGAGACTGCAGACATGCAACAGAAGATGGTTAGAGACTGCAGACATGCAACAGAAGATGGTCAGAGACTGCAGACATGCAAGAGGAGATGGTCAGGGACTGCAGACATACAACAGAAGATGGTCAGAGACTGCAGACATACAACAGAAGATGGTCAGGGACTGCAGACATACAACAGAAGATGGTCAGGGACTGCAAATATACAACAGAAGATGGTCAGAGACTGCAAAGATACAACAGAAGATGGTCAGAGACTGCAAAGATACAACAGAAGATGTTCAGGGATTGCAGACATACAACAGGAGATGGTCAGAGACTGCAGACATACAACAGAAGATGGTCAGAGACTGCAGACATACAACAGAAGATGGTCAGAGACTGCAGACATACAACAGAAGATGGTCAGGGACTGCAGACATACAACAGAAGATGGTCAGGGACTGCAGACATACAACAGAAGATGGTCAGAGACTGCAGACATACAAAAGAAGATGGTCAGAGACTGCAGACATGCAAGAGGAGATGATCAGAGACTGCAGACATACTAGAGGAGATGGCCAGGGACTGCAGACATACTAGAGGTGATGGTCAGAGACTGCAGACATACTAGTGGTGATGGTCAGAGACTGCAGACATACTAGTGGTGATGGTCAGAGACTGCAGACATACTAGAGGTGATGGTCAGAGACTGCAGACATACTAGAGGAGATGGTCAGAGATTGCAGAAATACAGCAGGAGATGGTCAGAGACTGCAGACATACAGCAGGAGATGGTCAGGGACTGCAGGCATACAACAGAAGATGGTCAGGGACTGCAGGCATACAACAGAAGATGGTCAGGGACTGCAGGCATACAACAGAAGATGGTCAGGGACTGCAGACATAAAAATGGAAAGGATGCAACATCAATAAACACAGAATGTACTGACACCGGCACATACAATATCAGTACAGATACAGAAGTATCCTTGTATCCCGAGGCCTTGCACGGCTGCAGGTTCCCGGTGATAGGACTGTACACATTTCAGCTTTAGCTAAGTCTCTGTACTAGAGCAGCCCTCCGCTGCCACAGACACACATAATGTGGCTTCATACAAGCAGCCGGTGGCAGTTAATATCCAAAACATATAATCGGATTAAAGGGCCCGGCGGGCTCCGAGTGTATGAAAAGGCAGCTTTGTGGAAAATTCACTTTTCGTTTTCTCTGGCTGGGATAGAAGGCGTTTGGCTCTCGGCTCACATTAGAAATGGACGCATTAAACTTTGAAAGGGAAGTTATGAATTATTCACAACGAGTTCAGATCCTCAAATCATAGATATGATCATAGGCAGCAGAGCAGGCAGCCCGGGCCTCTATGAAGGATGAGCTGCATATGAGCAAGACAATCTGAAGCAGGCCAGAGCTTTATTACCCACACCGAGAAATCCGACCAAAGAAATGTTCAGCACCGGTGTGAAAGAAGTGCAAGCTCCACGCTCCACTCCATCCAGAACTTCTTATTCATCTGCTGACATGCTCTGTGCTGCTGGAGGGCTCTTCTTCATCCACAACTTTACACTCATCTGTTAAAGGAGAACTATGGGGTCAGGGCTTTTCCCCATAGTTCTCCTTAGGGTAACGGGAGGACACAAACTAGCGTCCTCCCGTCACCCTAGGCTCAGTATTGGCCTAGGGTGACTGAGACGCCACAGTATACCGCGAGCTGCTGCTTGCGGTATACTGAGACGCCACAGCTATAGCGGATCCTGAAAATTATGCCGGGATCCGCCCAGCTGCGTGACTGACAGCTGGCTCTGCCTATCTAGAGGCAGAGCCAGCTGTACCCGCCCCCTCCCCCGTCCGTGCCGCCGGTCAGCGCTGGCGGAGCGTGGAGGGGGGAATCCAGCCCCTCCCCTGTCACGGCAGAGAGCCGTGACAGGATCGAGAGGTAAGCGAGCGCCGGTATGTGTTCGCTCACCTCCCGATCTACTGAGCCGACCTGTGACAGTCTCATTGTCACAGGTCGGCTAGAACTATGAGGTGAGTGGAAAGCACTCACCTCATAGTTCTCCTTTAACATCCTCTGTCCTGCTGGAGGGCTCTCTTCCACTCCACACTCATCTCCTGACATATCCTGTGATTTTGGAGGACTGCTTCACCCAATCTTCTGAACCCTCTCTGTATTACTAATAGACCCTGCCCCATCAATCCTGAAATACTCTGTACTGCGGGAGGGCTGGGCTCTATGTAGATGGTAGGTGGAGGAAGGGCAAGTTGTAGATGTACACATGTGACAGATTACATTTTCTAGCCTGCCCCCTACAGAATGACTGTCAGGGGAACCTGGGAATACAACAGACTTGAGATGGTTATTTAATATGGCATTTTTCAGTGGCTCATGTCTATGGATACTCTCTAATCTCCTGATGCTGGGAAATTGGCTGCACTATGTGATAATTCAAACACTAGTAACTTTATTCACCCTGACAATAGAAACAAAGAGTCCCCCCTAGGACCTCCGCCTCTTACATGTTTTACCCGCCAGACGGGGCTAAATTAGAGACACCTCTAGAATTTAAGCTCTCTTTTACGTGTTAAAAATGTCAGAGAAAGAGGTCCCAAGCGGGACTTTGTTTGTATTGTCCAGCTGAATTTCCAGGGAGTGCAGCCAGTCTTTTCCCTTTTCACTGTGCAGTCTGCGGGGCATAGGATGAGCCCCTACTGGTGTTCAGCATTTGGTCTATAGGAGGGTGACCCAATCTATGGCTATGGAGCAGCGCCATCCATATATTTGTCAATACATTTTCTGTATCTTTAAAACGTGAGATGTTGTAGGAATATTTGAGCTTGCTTAACATCACAAAATGCCTTCAGAGATCTTGATGAAGTCCTCTCTGCTTGCTATTGATTTTAAAGAGAATCAATTCCCATAAATAATGTATGTTTACAATGCTGACATCGCACTCTCTACTGCTGAACAGAGAGAACCTGCCTTATAACAAGGAATCTGAAATCAACAAGCTCTCTGCTATCTGTCCGATGCAATGTGTCACTGTGACAGATCACGGGGGGGGGACTATGGAGCCTTCAGGAACCCGCAGGAGCCCTCAGCTCTCATTCACAATGATGATGGCAGAAGAGGATGGAGATGTTGTTCATAACAAAAAGACTCAGCTGCCATGTTATTAATGCAACTTAAAAAATAATTTTGTTGTTACTGAAAAGTGAGTTATTCTGAAACACGGAGCTGATGGAATCATTTAATATGACAAATTAACACACTTGTCACAAAGAGCAACACTTTTTTCTCTTTCCATTCAGATACATTTCACAATACCTGGTTGTCCTGGATGTCCTATACCTGCCCAAAGTGATCTCAGGACCCTCCTGTGGCCTTTTAGTGTCACTCTGGTGAAGTTACAGCTGACGTATGGGGAAGGGGGAAAACCCCATCTCCCCCTTCCTCCCCTTTTTTCTGTCTCTTCTTCCTTCTCCCTCCTATCTTCTTCTCCTCCAACCTACGGATTCCTACTCACCCCCAGTCTTCTATCCTCACCCTCAAACTACCCGCCGAATAACTCAGCACTGAATAATTCCCCCTCCTTTGAATTAGCTTTAAATGAGCAGCTGCCAATGTCTCTATATTGCCGGGTTTGATGCATAGCCTTCAGCCACATCTACATCCAGGTTCTGCATATGTTATTGCACCATGGGGAGGAATAGTGCAGCCATCGGGTAAGCCTGCTCTCAATTTATTGAAAGCTATATATTTTCCAGAATCAGTACCCCTATAGATTAGAACCGCACGCAGAAGCCACCTTCTGCAGTTGCAGCTTATGCGTTTATATTTGTAAATGTGTTCAACTGAGACTTCTGCTTTTATTTTAAGTTATATGAAGATTAAACAGGTCCTCTTGGCTGATATGTCGGGCTGTGTGCTGGAGGGGTAATTGGATTCTGAGTGTTTGTATTTTGCAGCAAAATGAGACAGGCTGTCATCAGAACATTGGTGAAGGATGCACAGGCATCTATGCAATTAACCCTCCTAGCCCCTCTTCCGTGCACTGGTACTATGGCAGATAGAGCCACGGATAACCAAACTAAGCAGCAGGTACATGAAATTGCGAACCACATTCGTCTAGTCTCCGATGGCATTATCGAATGGCCTGACAAGATTTTTCACATGAACGTTTGAAAGAAAATCTACCAGTGTATGGCCGGCTTAACACCCTGCAAGAGCATTAACCCCTTCGTGACTGACGACGTACAGTGTACGTCGCCAGCATCGGGGCTGTTTAAACAGACTCCCGGCGACTTTTTCCGCCGGGACTCTGTTTAAACTTGTAGAGCCGACAGGCAGCTCTCAGAGATTATGCCATGGATTAGGCTTCCTTTCCTTCCTGAATCTACGATTACCACTCTACATTCTCCCTCAACTCCCATACAATGCGTCTTTTTTTCTAAATAATACATCATAATCCTGTTATATCTTTTAATAAAATACGTAACAAAAGCACTTTTGACACCCAGCGCTGCAAGCCGTCATTGTGAGAATTAGGACAACCTATCACCATACAGAGAGGAAGGACTCACCTCTACGGAGAAGGACACGTCATCGTCATTATTGTCATTGATTTTCTCGAAAAGGTCCTCGCACAGCTGGGGGAAGAAGAGCACACAGTAAGCTGAATGAAGAGTCAGTAAGATGACCTCACAGTGATAGTGACTAAGTGGACAATTCCTCATAAGAGGAGGTGAAGGCTGTGACCGAATTAAGGAAAATACATCAAATCACATTTACACCAATGCACTGCGGTAGCACATGTAACATGTGTTGGTGTGATGCAATGCTATTTATTCTAAGTGGCAACCCAACTTATCATTTTGCCAATGGACGTGCATTGCAGCTTACCACAGCGCACGAGTAAGCACTAACATGCTTTGTAGTGTACTGCGTCACAAAAAATAGTACATGCACCTTTTTTGGTGCGTTAGGCAGCCCATTCAAACAAACAGGCTTCCTTAATGCAACATTTGTATGCTAATGCAGCACAACAATGTTCTGTGTAGCTGATCTCGGCCCACTGCAGGTATCCAACACCGCCTAGTGTGTCAAATGACTGCTCCCTCCTCCCGCTGTGTAACATTATGATGTATGAGCCAGCTGGAGGAACCACGGCAAAAGGAAGGAGCATATATATATATATATATATATACATATATATATACATATATAAAGGTGGTAAAGGTGCTTTCCACCCACTTTCTTTGCCAGTGACACCACTGACACACAAGAGTGCCACCGGGACAGAAAGTAAGAACTATTTACAAATGTCCAACAAAGTTCTACCCCTTCCTAGTTCTATCCAACATTTTACGGCCACGTGTTTTACCATGTTACACCCATATTTAGGGTGTAACATGAAACATGGTCGCATACACAATCCCAAAAACGACCGCCCCTCCCTGAATTGCAAGATGCATGGGCAAACCCTCCTCTCTCTGTATTGCAGCTATACTTCCCCCAGCCAGGTCCATACCTCTGTGCGGATCTGAGGCTGGAGAGAGCCTGCACACTGCACCCACACAACACCCACTACTGGTGCAATGTGCTGCAGGCTTCACTGCAAACAATTAGTAAACGCTCATTGATCATGAGAGACGTTTTGCTGCATTTACAATTTTTTGCATAAGTAGTACTAAGGCTTTAATAAAAAAAGTTTTGCCTTGCATTGGGAATTTATTTCTGCCAACGAGTAATATGCAGACCACAAAAGCCATACCTGAGGGATAATGCCAGCTTGAGTTTCTTCCTGCTTGCCCATCATGGTATAGGATTTGCCAGCACCAGTCTGTCCATAAGCAAATATACAAACGTTGTAGCCCTCGAAGGCATGTTGCAGCATTTCCTTTCCAATGTCATTGTAGACGCGGTTTTGGGATGCAAAGGAAGTATCTTCCGGCTGTGGGAGACACCAGTACAAAATATCAATATAATTAGGACAGCTGAACAAAAACAAGAATGTTAGCACAAGTGATGGTCCGACTTTCCTAATACCGGGAGAAAATGTTTCTGTCACCTCATCCTGATGGAAGTCTGTCATGGGTTGTTATGCTGTCACTTGGGGTGAAGTTTTGAGGGGAGGTTATCACAATGCAATCTACTACCTAATGAACATTTCAATGCAAGTGTAGAAAGAAATGACGCACGGTAACACGCACGTGCGTTAATGCAAACCACCAAGAAGCCAAGGGGGCATTGATGTACCCATGTGACAGCACTGGGCCATTCAAAAAGCACCAGCATTGTCACATGGGAGGAAAGGAAGTGCATCATATGCTCCCCTGTACCCAGAAGTTTGTTTATGGCAGCCAAACAAGGCAGTGGAGGAGCAAAGGAAAGCAGAGCATGTGCTGCTGAGGAGATGGGGAGGGAGAGATTAAGTAAACCTATTACTTCGCTCAACATGTGCAAAGCAAAAGGTTCACTGAAGGGCTTCTAAATGATGCACCGGGTGGGACACATTTATAAAAGTCACTGAAATTAAAAGTCACTGAAATTAACTTTGCCGAATTAATGGCAGACAGACACGGTGGCACCTCTCAGTTCAGGTCCATCATTGCCAAAGGGCTGCACTGTGGGGCATTTGAAATAAAGGCCAGCATTTCTGCATTGGCTGGCTGCTGAACTCCATATTGCCAGCAAAGTGCAACACATCGAGTCCGAGGTACTCTTCATGGCACACATGTTAACATACTATCTAGTGTGAACGAGCTATAGACGATGAACAGAGTAGCTGCAACACTTACCGAAGTGTGAGACCAGTATGAATAATCAAAGCTGAAACTTTTTGCTGGTTCTTTAGGATTCTTTGGGTTAATAATACCTAGAAGAGAGAGGAAGAAGGAATTCAATGCTGGTAATGAGATCAGAACTTGAATCTGCAAAAGAGATCTTGTACTATACCTCATACAATGATGGTATGTAATAATGGCATTGTATATTAAAAACACACATTCACATTAGTATAAAGAATGATTACTTCCCTTAGAGATGTAACCAGGATGACTTCACCTGCACAGTCACCAAGAAAGGGAAGAGTAGCCCAGATCTAAGTTCAAGGTCAATAAACGTTGTCATTTTAAGGCAGAACTGGAAAAATCCCAGGGGCCGGGTAGCCAATGCTCCATAAAAATGACAGTCGGATCCTAATTTTTGAGGTTTTCTCTAGTTGGTCTCAATGGAGCTGGCTCCTAAAATAAGATCCTGCTAGCCCTTGGATTGGACAGACTGGCCCCTGAATTCCATGTCTACCCCTGATTTGTTAGTTAAAGTAGACTTAGCAAAGAACAGCAGTGCACAGCAACCAATCCCAAATGACCTTTCCCTGATCTGAATCTGGTGTTCATGGGTTGCTACCCATCATCACCCTGTGCACATTCCCCAGGAACATTCAGGCAGGCAGGACAGGCGTAACCAACAAATGCCTGAATTCAACTTTCAATTTTTGGCTGCCAAACCAGCTGCTAACACCAAGCCCAAATAACTCCCATCACAACTCAACTTTCAAGCTGCAGGGATTGTGGTGCGCATACATGATTTCTCTCATTAAGACCCGATGAAGGTGGTGGGTTTTGGACCACGTAAACGTGCTGACTATAAAGTCCCCTGACCCTAATGGAATAAAGTTGTATCTGGGCCAGCGAAAATGTTGTGTTTCAATTCCAATATGTACGGTGTTGAACTTTCAGCAGGCAGAGGAAGAAAGGAATGAGAAGAGGAGAGAAGGGGGGCTTTGGATGAGCAAAGCACAGGTTTGTTTTACCCCTTGCTTGCATACATACCTCTCCTGCATGGTAGGTCCTCCGGAGGAAAGGGGTAAGGCCCTCTTCTTCTCCTATCATCTATCTGTATATATTTGGACACTCCAATTGCTACCCTTTTATTGTTGGATTCACATACAGTGGCAAAAATACAACTACTACTGCAATTCAGGATCCAGTGCAGAGCAGGAAGTTATGGACTGTCTAAGTCGTGCTCCCTCTACAGATCTTCATACCCGGTCTGCTAAGGACAAGACTGCGGGCACAGGTGAGGGCAGAGGTCATGCACAGGCAGCAGACACCAGCCTACCCCCTGGTATAACCCTGAGCTTCCCAGCAGATGTCGAGTCCTTGTGATTCCCAGGAACTCTCAGCTCCACCAGAAATAGCCGTACTTGCCAAAGTGCTGCACTATTTCAGACTCTGCTGCCCTTTTAGGCTTCAGCCTGTGACAGAACAAGCGAGGAAGTTGCAGCGGTCAGAAAAGAAGTGCTTAGGCCTGCGTTTTCCATTGCAGGTTCTCCAGAGTTATCTTTGATTTTATTAATAGCATCTGTACATGTTACTTCCACCTTCAAATCTGAGCCACTTACCCGGAGCTGACAGGCCGCGGCACTCAATAACTCTGCCGGTCAGTATGGAAGCTGCTGTTCAATAGTCACCTAATGACTTAGCTTTCCTAAGGAAGACTTTAACGGGAACACGACTTCTGCCTCTCTTAAACTTACACTCTGGGCACAAAAACGATCATTTAAAAATATATATATTACAAAATAAATAAATATACCTACTGTAGCCACAAAGGATATACATCTGCTTAGTGGTCATCAAACTCCAGGAAGATATAACGGCACAACAATGCAGCTCTGTATTAATTAATACATCATTAAATGCATTTTTTTATGAAGGCAATGTAAGTACCTCAACTTGACCTAGAAGCCGCCTCTTACAATGCATTGTATAGCAGAATTTAGATTGGGAAAGGGAAATACAGAACAATAGGAAACAATAGAGGTGTGCTGCGATACGTGAACAAGAAACAGGAGGGAAGAGCAGGGTGACCGAGACATCAGCTCATCAGTCTGCTGCTTCTTCCTTCACAGTCCAATCACAGGCTGGGGGAGGGACATGACCTGTAAGTGTTACATAATTGCAGCAGAGAAACATCAGGTCTCCCGCCTTGCCTAGCAGGACTGTATGGCAAAGCTGTGCAAATCTTAGGATTGGATGGTCATGAATGCAAATCCTTTTGTAGGTAACGCAGCTCCCACATATGTATTTCATTTGTGTATTTATCTGTGAGCTTCGAGTTTAGCTTTAAGCGGATAACTCAATCATTTTGTCTTTTGGATTGATACTGAATTTGACATCAGCAAAGACAGTAATACAGAAAAACCTTCAGGTCAAATTATGTCAAACAAAGAGCTACGGAGCATTTTCTGATAAACACGCGGCGGGACGCACTGATGAAATTACAATAGTAAAATTTTTATGGTGCGATTCTCCAATGCCAGGGAATAAGATTTTCCACTGCAGTAAGGAGGGGGAGCCACCACAAGGGTTAGTCTCCCAACCCACCATCCCTGGAGTTCAGCAAGCTCCAGTTCAGCAATGAAATGTTCCTTTTGCCTAGGTTATGATGAATACGGCAATATGCTTACCTTACTCCATCCTCCCTGGGCAGCCAACGTTCTCCTCCGATGTCCAACGCTCTGGAATGTAGGGGGGCCCTCGGCGTCCTCACGTACAATACAGGAGTGCTGATCCTGCATTGTAAATTATGATGACCAGTCAGGGCAACAAAGGGAAGAGGCTGCAGGAGACCATGTGCTTGAAGTGGAGAAATAAGGTAAGTATATCACCTCATTTAATATCTGCAGATGGTGGACAAACTGCAACAGTAAATCTTCCCCCCCTTTCCCAAGTTCAGCTTCAATAAATAAAAGTCCCTTGCCCCTTCCTTTTAGATTGTAAGCCCTCAGGGGCAGGGTCCTCCTTACCCTCTTGCCTTGAATTATATTGTGATTGTAATGTCTTCCTTATATTGTACAGCGCTGTGCAAACTGTTGGCGCTATATAAATCCAGTATAATAATAATGACAAGACTAGGTGACTGTGGCCTGGCACAGCGGGAAAGCCTGACACAGATGCATGTCCTGAGATGCAGAGTATAAATAGAGACACACGGTTACCAGGCAGCGGGCCCCCTCCCCTGGGGACGATGATGGTGGTGGTGGTGGTAGCAGCTGCACGTCTAGGGATAGAAAGGATTAGGGATAATGGTGACTCAATTCTGTTTCCCAGAGAGAGGAGCGTACAATTCCTCGTGCCCAGTGCACACAAACTCTCCTTCCAGCCACGTCTGACTCACAGCTCGGGGTACACCTGGCAATGTCTACCCACATCTATGGGATGATATGCTAAACCCATCGTCAGTTATACCTCACAAGACTACAAAGCACATCGGTGTTTGTCATAAGCTGTTCTCCAAAGGGATAGTAAACACCATTTACTGCTCTGCAGGCGTCAGTCACTTACATACAATTCAAAGCAAATTACAAGGATCTACAGTGTATAGCAAGGATACAGTAAGGATTTACAGTGTATAGTAAGGATACAGTAAGGATGTATGGTGTATAGTAATTATCTACAGTGTATAGTAAGGATACAGTAAGGATGTATGGTGTATAGTAATTATCTACAGTGTATAGTAAGGATACAGTAAGGATGTATGGTGTATAGTAATTATCTACAGTGTATAGTAAGGATACAGTAAGGATCTACGGTGTATAGGAAGGATACAGTAAGGATGTATGATGTATAGTAAGGATACAGTAAGGATCTACGATGTATAGTAAGGATACAGTAAGGATCTACGGTGTATAGTAAGGATGTATGATGTACAGATACAGTAAGGATCTACGATGTATAGTAAGGATCTACGGTGTATAGTAAGGATACAGTAAGGATCTATGTTGTATAGTAAGGATACAGTAAGGATCTATGTTGTATAGTAAGGATCTATGTTGTATAGTAAGGATACAGGAAGTATGTATAGTACAGATACAGTAAGGATCTACGGTGTACAGTAAGGATCCATGTTGTATAGTAAGGATACAGGAAGGATGTACGGTGTATATTGCTCAATGTTCTCCATGCTGGAGAGGAAGCTGTAGCTGAGGAACTGCAGTGCAAGGATCTCCCTGCTACTGATTCATTTATTCTGTGGGTCTGTGCTTCCTCCACCTCTCCCGGCCCACAGCAAGCATGCAGACCAGCTGTTGTAATTTACTTGCTGCATGCTTATTCCAGGCCGGTGACTCAAAGCACAGAAGCAAGACACAGGCAGGCAACCAGCTTTTTCAAATGAAAGACTTTCGATACAGACTTCCTTGAAACACCCTACAGCTGACTCTCCCCTCCCACCCCTCATCCCCAGACCCTATATATATATATAATAAAGTTCACAGTGGTATGTGATGAGATCGCCCAACCCAAAGAAACACCACTGCTAGGAACCCAGGACCTCACTGTGCTAGGAACCCGGGACCTCACTGTGCTAGGAACCCGGGACCTCACTGTGCTAGGAACCCGGGACCTCACTGTGCTAGGAACCCGGGACCTCACTGTGCTAGGAACCCAGGACCTCACTGTGCTAGGAACCCAGGACCTCACTGTGATATTTCCATCTCGGAGATCTCCAGTAAAAGTTCCTTGGTAAAAGTTCCCAATATATCCGGCCAAACAGAATATGATATAAAAGAATATGAATGTTTAAGGAAAGCCTGACTTTATTCTCTTTGCTCCTGCAAATCCTTGTCTTGGCTTCATCAGAGGCACTGGATACCAGCAGAGCTATGTTTAAACATGCGTGGCGCAGTGCCACTGTAAAGACGGGTCGGTGGAAAAGGATGCTGCCTCCGATGGTGTCCGCTTCGGCGGTTTCTCTTATTTGTGGGGCTGTAATTAAATTCTCTGTTTGCAAACAAAAGGAAAGAAAGTTTCTGGAATCTGCCACCTCGACTGTAATTAAACGCTCAGCCACTGAGAGGAGGGCTGAACGGAAACCGCCAGCAACAGAAGGATTATATTATACCCGGTCTGGTTCCTACAGGCAGCCGCTTAACCCTTTAAGTGCAGACAGCACGCCAAGTTCGGGAAGATGACTGCTTGTGGGTTTCTTCATCTTATCCAGCCAACCCCCCACTCGGCAGCACTTGTGGAACTACAAGTCTCAGCACATCTTACCCTGATATCCTATTCTATCCTATTCTTAAGTGCAGTTGCATATAGCAGCCAATTGGATTTTTTTCTGCTGCAATCAAGCCAGGACAAGATGGATTGCTCTGGGTTACTGCACTAAGAACTATGACTCGGTTGTAGGCCCCAACCCCTTGTTACCAGGTCCCTAGCTCCATTTTCTACTTCACTGCAGGTATCACTGAACCTGTAAAAGTCTCTACATTTTGCAGGGTAAAACCTTTCATGTTATCACCAACCGTATTTGAACCCCCTCTTGCTGGTTCACATATATTGCTGCATATTGATCAGCAGGCAGCTGAAGTACAGAAATGTCTCTTCACTGCGGAGAGTTTATCAGCAAGCACTGATCATGATGTTTGCTCTCACAACCCAACAACAAAGCAATATGCCAAGTTTGTGACTTTTCCAGCTAAACGAGGGCTCCTGATGAGAGATGGATGGTTTCAAAGCTGCTGACGGCAACAATAAATGGGTCTTTGGTACGTAAAACCATCACATGAATCCAAATGTTCTTCACATTATATCAATATAGTTCAACTGGCAGTGATCTATCGTAGGAAAGCAACATGAAATTCCCCTTTAAATACCGCACGTTGGGTCAGAATGTCAGAAAGCGCATGTGGCAGAAACACTTAAGTGCGAGAATTCAAGTGTTGTAGTAGCTTCATATTTTCCACTGCAGGTCATACATTATATTCCGTGTGACGGGTGATTGAGTTCACAGATCTTCTACTTCTTCCATTTGCAGGTAGATCTGCTCAGGGGGGGGCGGCCACACGCAGCATCTAATTATGTTACAGGCCAGCTCCATGTTATCTAACACCCCCACCCCACCACTGACAGCCATATTTGTTCAAAAAGAAATATATATAATAAACCCTGCAGTCTTCTGATCAGTAACATGACGTCACAGGCTCCAGATCTTCTCTCCTTCAGCTCCACCCGACCCTAATTCTGGACAGAGAGACGCTTATAAACTCACATAGCCCCAGGCCACCTTGATGATGATCTGCGCTCAAAGGAAGTAGGTTGGATGACCACTGAAGTCATTCAACTGTGCTGGGGACTGGTGATGGACCACAGAGCTCTATGTCCAGGAGGGGCAACGCTGGAGAAGATGTGAGTATTGCAGTAAAATCTGTGATTTTTAGGGTGACATATGCTAGGCCACTGAGAGCTTGTTCACACCAAGTGCGTTCCAGGAGCAGAGCAGTTACAGAGCGGATCATAACTGCGTCCAATGTATTCCAATGGTATTTTGGGCTGTAGTTCACACCGCAGCATTCAGTTCCAGAGCATGTAAAAAACTGCAGCAAGCCCTATTTTACCTGCTCTAGAACGCTCTGGAAAGCATGCAAACGCCCTGAAACCCCATTTAAAACTAGAATTTTTAAATTAATTTTGTAACCAAAATGGCCCGGAACGCATCAAAAACGCGGCATAACACACTGCACTGCGTGTGCAGAAACTCATGCAGATCTGGTCTGCATTTGTGGTGGTCCCATATATTGAGTGTTGTACTCCGCATAAAGCAATGGTAGCCAAAACCCCGGCCCTCCAGCTGTGGCGGAACTACAAATCACATGAGGCATTGCAAGATTTTCACAGCCACAGACATGACTCCCTGAGAGAGATGCATCATGGGATTTGTAGTGTCACCACAGCTGGAGGGCCGGAGTATGGCTACCACGTTTATAAAGAGTTGTTATTCTATGATCGCAGTAGGGTATGTTACATGCAAAAATGTAACATTTTAATGCTTAGAAGAACTCCAACTCTACTAACTAATATGTGAAAGATTTGCCGCTATATCCCCCCACCTCCCCAGTCTCCTTTACTATTAAAGCGCCAAAACACTGAGCACCCCAAAACCATTTATATCCACCCTCACCCCAAAGCAGCCTGCACTGTGGTGTTACTAGATCAGACATATAACCGAACACATACTTTTCAAGGCCAATTTACTTACAAGCTACTATTTGGACTCTGGGTAAATGTTGTGGAGCCTTAAAAAGGAGAACTACGAGGTTAAGGTTTTTCCCCATAGTTCTCCTAAGGGTAGCTGGAGGACACAAACTAGCGTCCTCCCGTCACCCTAGGCTCAGTATACCGCGAGCTGTAGCTCGGGGTATACTGAGACGCCGCAGCTGAAGCGGATCCCGACAATTGTGCCGGAGTCCGCCCAGCTGGCTCTGCCTATCTAGAGGCAGAGCCAGCTGTACCCGCCCCCTCCCCCGTCTGTTCCGCCAGTCAGCGCTGGCAGATCGGAGCGGGGAGAGGGGAATCCAGCCCCTCCCCTGTCACGGCAGAGAGCCGTGACATGATCGAGAGGTGAGTGAACGCCGGTATGTGTTCGCTCACCTCCCGATCTACAGAGCCGACCTGTGACAGTCTCATCGTCACAGGTCGGCTAGATGAACCCTGGAATCCCAAGGAAAAACATGCAAACTCCATGCAGATGGTTCCTTGGTGTTAACAATGACCCCAGTGATTAAAGGCAACCACACAACCAATGTAATGACCAATGTGGCAAAGTCTGAACTTCTACTTTGAAACAACTTGATGTTGTGCCGTTTCCCCATGCATCAAAATCTCAACCATGTGTGCCAGGATAAAGGAATTAACCACACCACTGCTAAAATCCCAAATATCGGAAGTTTCCTAAAAAGGTGGATGTTTCACCCTCAACAGGACCTAGTCATATAGGTACGGAGATTGTGAGGGCCAAGGGATATACATACAACCACACACAGGCTTCATTCATCATCATTCTTTAAATAATAACAGAACCCAAAAGTATGTAGAAGTATAAAGTATCCATTGGAATATTTTAACAACCTTCCTGTATATTACCCCCCCATAAAAAAATCTTCATTATATTTATAGTTTAGTTTTCATTTCCTTTTTGTTTCTCTTTATTTTACAGTTAAGGATTATAGGTTTGTTGACTGATATTTTATATCTGTTTTTTTTACTATACGTATTTAGAGATAACATTTAAACACACGACAAAGGATGCCCAGAGCACTGTGGGTTAGCTAAAGACACAGCCGTAGCCGCCGGCCCTCAGGCCTTGTTCACACCAAATGCAGAGCAGATCCGCTCAGTTTTCTGCACACGCAGTGCAGTGGGTTGTGCCGCATTTTTTATGCGTTCCGGGCCTGGCCGTTTTTGGTTAAAAAAATCAAATTTAGTTTAACATGGGCTTCAGTGCGTTCCAGGCATTTGCATGCGTTTTTGATGCGTTTGCATGCGTTCCAGAGCAGGTAAAATAGGGCCTGCTGCAGTTTTTTCACCTGCTCTGTACCTGCTCTGGAACTGCACACTGCAATGTGAACTGGAGCAAAAAAATACCATTGGAATACATTGGACGCAGTTTTGATCCGGTCTGCAACTGCTCTGCACCTGCTCCGCGCTTGGTGTGAACAAGGCCTCAGGCTTGTTCTGTCTGATTGAAACCTTGGAGCGAGGTCATCCAAAAAAAAGGATGAGTCACTTTGCTGACTTAACTTGTGCGTAATATCAGCTTCATCTATACAGCTCTGTAAGCAACAGGATTTTAAAAACAGGCAGGAAAGAGACAGGGAAATCAGTATGCAAAATATTCAAATGCAAGATTTCATATTTACTTGGGATACATAGAGACAGAGACATAGAGACATAGAGACATAGAGAGATAGAGACATAGAGAGATAGAGAGAGAGATAGAGAGATAGAGAGATAGAGACATAGAGAGATAGAGAGATAGAGACATAGAGACATAGAGACATAGAGACATAGAGACATAGAGACATAGAGACATAGAGACATAGAGACATAGAGACATAGAGACATAGAGACATAGAGAGATAGAGAGATAGAGAGATAGAGAGATAGAGAGATAGAGAGATAGAGAGATAGAGAGATAGAGAGAGTGATAGATAGATAGAGTGATAGATAGATAGAGTGATAGATTGATAGATAGATAGATAGATAGATAGATAGATAGATAGATAGATAGATAGATAGATAGATAGATAGATAGATAGATAGATAGATAGATAGGAGAGATAGATAGAGCGATAGAGCGATAGATAGAGATATTCATTCTTCCAGTATCACATGTTTCAGGAGGTAGGGTTAGCCTCCCCAAATGCCTGACATAGAAATGGATGATCACATCCCAATTTAGTTTAATGTCTTCTCCCCGGGTCAGTCTAATGGCGTAATGTTCCTAGAAAGAAGATAATCTAATTTATGAGATGATCAGATGCTGCTGGAGAGCTCGGCTTGTGCTTTCCTGCACGGCTATTATTGGGGAAGAAAAACAGCGCTTGGAAATGATACGATTATATTCCGTCTGCAGCGCAATTTGCCACGCTTCACCGGCCGAGCTCACATTTAAAGGGGAACTACAGCAATGCCTGGAGGGAAAACTGAAGCCCTTACATGAGAGAGAGAGAGAGAGAGAGATAGGGGGGGTGCAGCTATAGAGGACTACAAATCCCAGCAATAATAAATTATACAATTATACAGAGGAATGCAGAATAACGCCTGCTATAGAGGACTACAAATCCCAGCAATAATATATTTTAGTATAATGTACTATTGCTGCATTCCTCTATAGCTGCTGGTATTCTGCATTGCGCCGCTGTATAATGTATTATATTGCACACCATGCTTTTTTTTTTTTTTTTTTTATTTCCCCCGCGGCAACCTTGC
>NW_017306273.1:5763898-5765794 GCF_000935625.1 Nanorana parkeri
TTTTTTTAACTTCCACCGCTGCAAGCTTGCTCACGTGATGGACTACAATCTCAATACAAACTAGTAGTCCATCACTGGAGCCATTTGTTTTTTTTTTTTTATCCGATTAACCGAACTTAGTAATCGGCTAACTAATCGACTATCAACTAATCGACTATATATAGACATGCACTTAGACATGAAAGGGCAGTCAGACCTGGAGGCACAAAGGTCCACCTCTCGGTTGGCTATCACATAAACGTATTGTTCAGCTAAAGTTCACATTTATGGCCTATATGTCTACGTGGAAGGAGGAGGTAGAAATCTCCTGGAGATAGCTCTCAGAGAAGGTTTTCAGAAAGCCTGATCAATCTTTCCCCCACAAGTTGGTGGCCAACCGCTGCTGTCGGACTTGAGATTTTTCCCATTCAGCCAGATAAGGCGATTGTTATCTCATGTCTGTAGCCATCTTCGGAGAAGTGGTGATATCCTGGACCGAAGTGTTCCTTCCCCCGGGATGTGCAGCTTACTCACTCTAACAATCTATACCACCAGGGAGTGTTATCAGATGAAGAACCTGCAGTGTGTGGATTATACAGCAGCCTTGGACAGATGGCTGACGTCCGGAGCTGCTTCGGGGGCCCCTCTGCTAACAGGAATCTCAGTTCAGCTAAAAGGGTTTTCAAGGGGGGAGACAGGGGGAGCCGTTTAATGTCTGAACCTGGAGCATCGCTCAGAACAAAGTCTGACAAGCAGATTTAGGTCACCAGAACGACATAATCCCTAAAGAAGAACTCTGCTACACCTTGTCTGAATCTAAATTGAACTCAGTCAGCCCACCGAAAACCCATTGGGGGTAATTTATCAAGAGCGGAGCTGACAAAATCTGGAGCAGTTGCCTATGGCAACCAATCAGCTTCTCTCTTCAGTTTGCTCAGGTAAGATTTGAAATTCTGTCCTGAAGACACAGCGGTCCTTTTTCTCATAGTGAGGGGGAAATGCTCTCTAAAGACAGACCCATGTCCCCATTGGCCGTCGCTGGGACAGACTGCTCCTTTGGTCTCAGAGGATGTTTTAGCTTGCCGAGCATCATGGCAAACATGTCATAAACCAGCCACCTCTGACCCTATCACTGCCAGTCTTCAGATCCCCAGACCTCCGCTTTATCACAGCAAATGTAAGAATTTAAAGCCTCTGGGAGGACGGAGTGAATAAAAAAAACCCGGGAAAGGTATGAAATTAGCATGCAGACAGAAGGGAGCGTGCAAGACACAAAGGTCTGAGATCTGCAGCCAGCAGAGGATTCTGGGAAAGGGAAAGAAAGACATGAATGAAAGATGAAGTTGTGCATGAAGGCAAGGAGCGTCGGAGAATGCTGGAAAAGCCGCCTCTCCAGCTGCTTCTGTGGACTCAGTTGCTATAAATACTGTCTGTACAGTTGCTGTTTGGAGAGCAAGGCTGATAAGGCCATATATATACAGGGGAGCGCGCAGTCTACTCCAGGCCGGCAGAATAACGCAGCGCGCGCTGATTTATATCCCACCGCAACCAAACAGCAGCCGAATTCCACCAATCTGACTACTGTGAGCGGGAATCTGGCTGCTGGCCACGTCACAGGCCAAGCACAGGGAGAACATGCAAACTCCATGCAGATAGTGAACTGCCCCGGGATTTGAACCAGGACCCCCGGTGCTGCAAGGCAGAAGCGCTAACCACTACGCATTAGGCTGCTGCTAAAGCTTTGTGGATTGAGCCTCATGTACTTTCAATACACAGCTGAATAAAGGGCAAGTTTGGACCATGTTTCATGCTTCACCCATATGCATTGTTATTGATTGGACAGGATCAGGGGTGTAACTGTAGATCAAGGGGGCCCCATAGCAAAATTTTGATGGGGCCCCTCGGGTACCTTCCTAC
>NW_017306273.1:5765867-5782880 GCF_000935625.1 Nanorana parkeri
TGGCTAGGGTCAGTGTCAACGGCAACTTTCGGCAATCCTTAATGGGGCCCCCTTCCATCCCCGGGCCCCATAGCAGTCGCAGCTGCATGAGCTGCTATGACTATTGTTACACCCCTGGATGGGAGGAAGAATCTGTTGGAACTAAAGCATTGCACCCATGCTCCACTGATAGCAATTGCAATGCTTTACTGGCTCCAATGCAAAGGGTTCCTCCCTTTTCCCTCATCAACATGCTAGTGAAATGTTTCAATAAAACCTGTTTTTATTACATACTTGATTTTAGACTCAATGAGGTCGCTGTGTTTCTCTATGCAATGCAGGCAGATCATGGCTGGGGGAGAAGGGTCAGCATGGTGCTGTACATAGCTTCCTGAAAACATAGTGCTTCCATCAAGAGCCCTCAGCCCTAACGCAAGCAGTGGGCAGGGTCCTGGGGTGGAGTTATGCAAATCTCAAAATGCCTCCATGGGCAGATGGTTGTCTAGAGGACTCGGGATTCCTAGACAAGCTGTATTTGCACGCAGACCGCCCTAGGTAAGGCCCACATGTGACGCTGAGCCTCCATGATTGAAAAAACTGAAATCCCATGAAAGGGGCGGGGCCAGGGACAGTCAGGCTGAGGAGGAAAAGGGTAGATGATGCTGGACGTCCTTCAGCCAGGAAATGATGGGCTCTGACTTGCTGCAGCTTCTAATGCACATTGTGCAGTGATATCAGAGTTCAGGAGAGGAGCCGCTACAAGCGTGCAAGACCTCCTTCCATAATGCAGTGCTTGGGTCTAGCGGTCACATGACAGAGAGGGTGATGCCATCGCTCCCTGTAAGCGCTGACACCCGGAAATTTGCAGCAGCTAGAGGAAGAATCGGAGGGGAAGCAATGTGGTCTTTAGAGAAACCCGATCACTTTACCTTTAATGAGCCCGGTAACAGGGTCTGTTAAAGGAAACCTTATGCAAGAAATAAAGTCCTCCCCCCCGATGTTATAACAGCTTTCCCTGCTCTGCTGCTGCATGATCTGTACTGTCAATCAGAGTGATGTAGTGAGCGGGCATGCAAAGGCCCCCCGGTTTCTAAGTGTCAAAGCGTGTGAACCTTAATTGACTGCATTAGTTATACAATATAAATGTGATTTACCTGTTAGTTACATCTATTTCAGCACCTGTCAATTTAATACAACGTATTCTTTAAGCTTGGTAACTTAGTGACAACCTGCTTTGACATTTGCAACATTGCAGTCACCACCAGTGTCTAGGTCGTCTTATACAGAGCCCGTCCCCAGCCAACAGACGGGGTCAATGGTGCTTTCTAGAAGCTGCTGTGGCTGGGATTCAGCGTTGCAGAGTGCTTGGCTCGGGAACGGCGGATTAACACGGACATTTAATACAAAAACACTTCAGCTGAGCAGGCACAGACATGTATCCCCCAGAGCAGAGGTCATCCAAGAGGGAGATAGAGAAAAACAAAATGGGGGGGGCATCTGACTGACATTATCCACTGCGAATATCAAAGCAGCTTTACATCTCTATGCACAGAATACATAAACTTCAAATATGAATACTTTGTATTGTCAGGTTTTATCATCCGGAATATTCCAGCAATGGAGACGTGACGCATGTCAGCAGAGGAATAGGAGGAAAAGATGGAAAAACAATTACAAGTGACACTTTTTCTAGATTAGATGAAGACGGTAGGACTTTGTCTTTACTTCGGTGCCTCGTCTTCTCACTGTCCCGACCCCTAGGTCTGGACTTCCATTGTAAGGCAAGGTTCACACCTGGGGGATCCGTGACCGCGCGGCAATCGTGCACAAAACCGCGTGGATTGCCGGCGGTCACTGAGCCGCCCACCTCAGCCGATCACGCTGGAGGTTCCATTATTTTCTAATGGCACCCCAGTCACATCGGGCGGGTCGCGCTGTTTCCAGCCGCGATTCTTCCGTCCATGCAATTGAACGCGACGGAGGTTAAAAAAGCCGCGTGTCGTGCGTCACAAAAAAAGGCATACTTGTACCTTTTGTTAGCGATTGCCGCGTGGATGTAAACCCATTGAAATCGTTGGGGCCGCGCGGCAATCGCTGCGTGCATTAGCACACGATCGCACGGTGCTGGGACGCGCGTCCCTCGTATCGCTCGCATCTGAATCTAGCCTCGGGGCTTGGTCGCACCATGTGCGGATCGTGTACGGACCAGAATAGTTTGTTCCCGGACCAAAAAAGCATCCCGATGTATTCCTATGGTATTTATGGGTTCTGTTCACACCAACGCAGCCCTTCCAGACCAGTCAAAAAAAAAAATACTGCTGGTCTCATTTTCTCTGGTCTGGAATTCACTGGAATGCATGCAAAAGCACTGGAACGCACTTGAAAGCCCATTTCAAGCTAAACAAAACGCTGCGGAACGCGGCAAAATTGTGGTAAAAACACGACAAAACACAACGCACCACGTTCCAGATCTGGTCCAGGAAATGGTGTGAACCTGGCCTCAGGGTACCCTGCAGAGCCACCCTTTGGTGTGCGCTCCTGTGAAGAGGGTCATGGCAATATGTGAAGCTGCTGCCTACTCTGACCTGCCAAACAGAAGACACAACTCTCCACCTACGAGGTAAGTGATTGACAGGAGGGTACAGGCTTCTCTCTGCTGTCCTTTCAGTCTGCCTGTGTGTGTCAGTGCATCGAATAACAGGGCACATATGCACCTTGGAGCAATGGCTGATGGGACATGTAGTTCTGCAGACAGAGATCACATGACTTTTCTTTACCAGTAGAGTGCACACGCCCCCAACTAGGAGTTTGGGGTAGCAGCACACAGAAACCCAGTGGCGAGGAACACATAACCTTTAAGTGTTTCTCAACATGCTCAACTGTTACATTACAATAGAATGAAACTCCTAAATGCGAGCTTTAAATCCGTGTGTAGGCACTTCCTGTTATGGTGTGACAATGCTCTCGCCCTCTCTCCCAACTGCTCTCCTGCGTTGTCACCCTGTCATACGCATTTCCAATAGAGACTACAAGCTGCTGTGCCAATGCTCACTGCACAGACACGTTCCACTGTTGTCACCTTCAGGAAACCCACCCTGACAAATGCCATGCAGTTATCACCGAAGTGCATGTACGCAGGAAATGGATGCAAAGGCGTGCAGGAGATTAGCAGCTTTGAAATGCAAACTAGGATGAGAACAGTGAATTTTAGACGCATGGATTTGGCTAACTAAATGTCATCCAGTTAGCGTTCGGATCTAATTTGATGCCGTGATTAAAACTGGATGCCCTAGACCAGCGGTCGCCAAACTGCGGCCCTCCAGCTACAAATACTAATCATACATCTGCCTCAGTAGGCCACGCCTGTGGCTGTCAGAGACTTGCAGTGCCTAATGGGACTTGTAGCTTCATCACAGCTGGAGGGCCGCAGTTTGGCTACCCCTGCCCTAGGCAGTTAAAAAGTGCTCCTTGTATTTATTCCCAAATCTCAATGTTCATTCTGATCGGAACACATGGATAGGGACTGCAACACACTCAGTTACAAAGCCATCCACAACTCCGGCCCCGGATATGTCTCAAACCCGGTCTCAAAGTATCACCCTAACCGTCGGCTCCGCTCATCCCAAGACCTTCTGCTTTCCAGCTCCCTTGTCAACTCCTTCCATGCTCGCCTCCAGGACTTCTCTAGAGTCTCTACCATCCTCTGGAATTCTTTACCCCAACCTGTCCGTCTTTCGCCCACCTTGACTGCCATAAGGCGTTACCTAAAGACTCATCTCTTCGGGAAAGCCTATCCCACCTCAACCTAACCGCTCAACCATCACATTCGCAAACAATTCATCCCCACACAGCTACCTCCTCATGTATCACTTCCCCCTCCCTATTAGGCCCCATTCACACTGAGCGATTTATCGCGCGGTAATTCCCGTGATATCGCGGCTATTTACCGCGCGATATCGCTCTCCAATGCATCTCAATGGGGCTCTGTCCGTCGCTGTCGCGGGTCGTGCGTCGCTACAGCAGGACCCTTTTTGGAGCGGATTTTGCCACCATTCTAGCTTGCTCATTGCAAGCATTTGCGCGATATCACGCAAAATGCAAATCGCGCAACACGCGATTTGCGAATCGCTCAATGTGAATGGGGCCTAAGATTGTAAGCCCCCAGGGGCAGGGCCCTCCTTATCGTCTTGTCTTGAATTGTATTGTGATTGTAATGTCTTCCCTATAGTGTAAAGCGCTGCGCAAACTGTTGGCGCTACATACATCCTGTATAATAACAATAATAATAATAATGGCCGATGGAGAAGCTGCCGCTCTAGATATGAACAAGTGACTATGTACAAATGTATCAGCTGTCAATGCATACGGAGGAGATGTACTTTACCTCAACATAATTCTAATGATATTCTTAGAAATGCAACATAAACGAGAAATGATCCAGAACTCGGCCTTGAGTGCTGCTCTATAAAGTGCCTACGGGAGATGGCCGTCAATATAAGAGCGCCATCAAGCCAAGGCAATCAATACGGAATGCAGGAGGGAGGGAAGATATTTTTGCTGTATAACAAGATGCACGCTCAGACCACAAGAATAAAAGATGGCGATGGGCTCTGTTCTTCTCAGAGTCTGAGGTACGATCGATCTCTCACTGCCGAGGACTACAGAAGGGTATCAAATCCCTCCTCCGCTGCGAAGAGCCGGGCCTATATCACATTACCAATATGTCTTGTGTCAGCCGAGGACAGCTATAGGAGGCAACGCATTTTACCTGCTACAAAGATATGGAAGAAACTTCTTCTCTAGATCCCACCCCCCGGCTTACAGCATGTGGACTAGATTGCATCTACTAAGATGGAACAAATAGGACGGAGAAGCCACAAACACTTATGATCACATGACCCCCCCCCATGAGGTGCACTTCAGATCCTCTGCAGGCTTCCAATCATTTCTCTGATGCCATCTGGAGGACCTACCTCGCTGTCATACAAGGACACCTGTACTTGATGTCTATAAGAACCAATGAGAATTTATCTTCAGTGATCTTACGCCAGCAGAGTAAAGCTAGGTTGCACTGGGTTACAGAACTTTGAGGTGCATTAAAGCAGCCCCTATGGAAGTGTGACACTCCAAATGTCCCAATCCCAGCAGTCCCTATGGAAGTGTGACACTCCAAATGTCCCAATCCCAGCAGTCCCTATGGAAGTGTGACACTCCAAATGTCCCAATCCCAGCAGTCCCTATGGAAGTGTGACCCTCCAAATGTCATAATCCCAGCAGTCCCTATGGAAGTGTGACCCTCCAAATGTCATAATCCCAGCAGTCCCTATGGAAGTGTGACACTCCAAATGTCTCAATCCCAGCAGTCCCTATGGAAGTGTGACACTCCAAATGTCATAATCCCAGCAGTCCCTATGGAAGTGTGACACTCCAAATGTCTCAATCCCAGCAGTCCCTATGGAAGTGTGACACTCCAAATGTCATAATCCCAGCAGTCCCTATGGAAGTGTGACACTCCAAATGTCTCAATCCCAGCAGTTCCTATGGAAGTGTGACACTCCAAATGTCCCAATCCCAGCAGTCCCTATGGAAGTGTGACACAGCAGCCCTTGTACATTCTTGCTTCGCGATACCCATTTGTCTTTTTGCAGAGGGGTGAAAGGTGACCACAAATCTCTGGAGTCCAAATGAATGGGCGGAGCCAGGAAATCGTCCCTCTGTAGCTGCAATAACAAGTATTTCCTTCGGGAATGGCACGCAGGGACGAGGCTACACCCAGGCCGAGGCTACACCCAGGCCGGGTCAGTGACACGCCATGATAACAGATCGGTCACGTGACTCGAGGAAACAAGAGCGCATGATGGCAAATCAAACAAAAGATGATGATCTTCGGTCCAGCCAAATCTGAGATTTCGGTTTCTGGAAGATGCTGGAGAGGGATCTGCTCTGATTTGGGGATGCTGGTGGTAAGGGGTACGTATCAGAGGCTGTTCAAGTGGCCATTGCAAAATGTGAGATTTCCCATTTTCTGACAATGGTCACCAGGACGCACAAAAAGAAGCTCATGAAGTGTGCGTGCCCCACTCCATCCTGCATTTAGGTACTCTTGAAGGATTTGTATTACTTTCTTCCGCATAGAAGACGTAGTAAAACATTCGATTCACAGAACCCTGATCTGGCTGCAGGACTCCTCATCCGTGGTAACATTTTATATAATCACCATCCCGGCCTAAACTTCAACCCGATCTTCATGCTAAACCCTTCAAACACATACCATGTGCGCCCAGCCCCGGGCACAGCGCCAACATACCAGCTTATACTGGAGATGGCTCATGTGACAGCAGCTGGCCAGGTTCTTCTCCACACAAATATTGCCGTTCCTAGGTGATGGAAATAGGAGAGGACCCTGAAGCCCGGGACCGGCCACAATGCACTGTGCATGGCAAATATGTAATGCCTCCTTTGAGGCCTGCTGGTAAAATGTAATGTTATGGGTACGGGGAAGGCAGAAGTTATACACCGACTAAGCCGTAACATACGGCACCTGCTGATATCCTGTTCCAGGTTGGCTGGTTTATCCATAAAATGTTTGTGACTGCCGGATGTATAATGAAGGAGCCTCAGGCTGCATGCACACTACAGGTGAATGTGCGTTTTGGGATTCCTGCGGCATGAATGCAAAAGGTGCCATTTAGAAGTGGCTGCTGTTACCTATTTCAGTCAACGATCAGGTAACGGTGGCCGCATATGAAAGCGATACTCGTGACAAGATTACATGCGGTTAGGAATAGATCACTATCCCTGGATGCACGATCAATGCGTCGTCCAGGGACAGTGATCTATTCCTAACCGCATGTAAACATATGTGATACAATTACAAGCGGTGGAGTACCGCTTTCAAATACAGCTGCTGTCACCGAATCAATTACTTAAACAGGTGACAGGGATGCGTTGGCTCGTGCTGCAGGGATTAGTTGGCTCGTGCTGCAGGGATTAGTTGGCTCGTGCTGCAGGGATTCGTTGGCTCCTGCGGCAGGGATTCGTTGGCTCCTGCGGCAGGGATTCGTTGGCTCCTGCGGCAGGGATTCGTTGGCTCCTGCGGCAGGGATTCGTTGGCTCCTGCGGCAGGGATCCCAAAACGCACATTCACTTTAGGTGCGAATAAAGGCCTTAAAGTGAACACCAAAACCTCAAATAAACTTTAACATATAATTTCAATCTTTTTAAAATTTGCAACTTTCATTAAAATAATACTTGGGGTATTCTGGATCCAATACAATGGTCCTTGTTCAGGCACTTCCTGTTATGGGGTGACAACTGTCTCTGAATTGTGTGTCTGCATTGTCACCCTCATGGTGGAGACTACAGGCAGTTGAGCCGGCAAATGTTGCACAAGCCTGGTCCACTGTTATCTGGAAGCCGGTGCAGAGCAATGATGGGAAGCCAACCCTAAAGAGTGGGCAGGTTGAAGGAAGAGACTGCAGGAGATCAGCACCAGTGAGATGTAAAAAAATGGGCCAACCACCAAGCTCTCACATAATTCCTATTTCCAGTATTTGCCTATTTATCACACTCAGATATTCAGAAGTCTCTAGAAAGTCATGGACACGGGTGATCTGCCTCAAATAAAGGAAGGGATACCGTATGGCAAGTGTCTTCTGCAGAAAAGAAACCTCCATTTTCCATGCCGAGAAGCTGGAGGTACACATCCCATTTGCCCCAGACTGCAAGAAGAAGCTGTGATCCTTCACAAGAATGGGCATGCCGCTGCAGATAACTTGTCACGAATGACGTATGTCACGAATGACGTATTTCACTTAAGGTGCCCATACACTGTGCGAATATCGCACAATAATCGCGGGGAAATCCCGCGATCGTACGATAATCGCAAAGTGTATGGAAGGCGTGCAACCGTTTTTACTGTACGGTCGCACGTCCTTTGTCTAAGGAACATGTTCAAAAATCAGCCGAATATCTTACGATTTTCGGCTGGTTTGATGATGCTCGGGAGACAAATGCCGAACGGGCCGGTGTGCGCACGCCCTCACTGCCGGTTCAGCATTGCGGCCATTGGAAGCCCGCCCCTCAGCGATCTGCCTGTCCAAGATGGGCAGATCGTACGGTTTTTTTTAATTACTTTACAACCATCGCAAGACTAAAAGGTGCCCATACACCTTACGACCAACGAGTATGGCCACCTTTAAACAGACATCTGAAATCATTCTGGAAACAATCCAAACCCGACGAGACCACCTGTGATCACGTCTGCTAGGAGACCTTTGGGCCACCGAGTCATCCCCTAGAGGAGCTGTCATGTCTGCTTAGGATAAGCCCACCTTACCAATGGCAACCTGAAGGGTCTTCCACGTCAGGGTGACAACCATGCTGTTACAGAGGAACTATACCCAGCAATTTAATGTCTCCAGTTACTTTGAAGCCATGCCAACTGTCGCTGTGCTCATTTCAGCTCTCAACCAAACTTTCAAGCCATCACACGGCTGGTGTCGTAGCTGATCACATGTGCAGCACCATGGTAACTGCAATCCAAATAAAGGCCAAGATGGCGCCTCCCTTTGCTGTAAGGCAGGGATGGCCAAACTGCAGCCCTCCAGCTGTGGTGGAACAACGAATCCCATGAGGCTTTGCAAGATTCTCACAGACATGACTCACTGAGAGAGATGCTTCATGGGATTTGTAGTTTCACCACAGCTGGAGGGCCGGAGTTTGGCCACCCCTGCTGTAAGGGATAGGTGGTTTCAGTTCTGCTTTAATTGCGAGGCGGCAGATCCGTATTGTCAGCCTGCAACAGGAAATGCTGTTACTGGCAGAAACTTGCAACGCGGTCATGGAAAAGATTTGTTTAAACCTGAACTGCAACTACCGTATATACTCGAGTATAAGCCGAGATTTTCAGCAACTTTGTATACTTACATTGGTCCAACTTGGAACAATATAAGCATACATAATTTATCCCTGAAGGGCCACGGGGACCCTGTAAAACAGCCACGTCCATGAGAGTGCTTTACAGCGATCTTCCAGGTCCTGTACAGCCGCTGAAACCTGACCTCTGCTCTGAAAAAACACAGGGAGGTCGCTCGCTCGGCACAGCGGCCATTCGGCAAACACCAAGTATTTCATATCAATAAATACTGGAAGTTCTCCAATTGGAGGAAGGGCAGTGACATCACAGGGAATTGATGGTATCACTATGATTAAGCCCCATAGCGGTGAAACATGTTAGAGTGGGCGGACTCCAGGCGGGGAGTCTCCATGTGGTGGACATGTCTTGCCTAATGGATTCAATATGTTATTATCGGTGGATGTACGGTGTGCGACTTGTTTTCTTTTGTAGCACAGGGAAGTTGCTTGGCGCAGCGTCAGTACAGGACCCAGAAGATTACTGTAAAGCACTCTAGTAGCTCTGGGTACTACAGCACTTTACAGGATCGCCATGGCCCAACCACGGATCCATGATGTACACTTTGTGCCAAGCTGGGCCAATGTAATTAGGGATGCACCGATACTAGTATCGGTATGGGTAGTACTTGTACTCGCCCAAATGCTCCGATACCTTTCCCGATACTTGAACTTACGGTTAGAGGGAGATTTCCTCTGACCGGTAGTGCCGCGAGAGAACATGGAGCCGGGAAGCTGGCTCCATGCTGTTTGGCCGGGAAGTTGGCTTCCCAGCCGATTAGTGTCGAGGCGGGCAAACAAATCTGATAATATGGCGACACGACCCCCCCCCCCCCAGACAAATCATTCCCCTCATATAGATCATTAGCAGCAGTCGCTCGGCTGTAACAGTCCCTTGGCCAGCTAGGCAGACACCGCTCTACGGGATCTGCCCACGTCTCCTGTGCTTAAAGCGCCTGCGTGATCGCCCCTCAGCCTGCTGCTGCACATGCACATGATTTCTGAATGAGAGCCCTGGGCAGTCTGCGCATGTAGTAGCAGGCTGAGGGCCGATAACGTGGGCGCTGTACACACAGGAGACGTGGGCAGATCCCGGAGAGCGGTGTCTGCCCAGCTGGTCCGAGGGACATCTGTGGTAAGGTAATGAATGCTGCTAAGAATCTATGTGAGGGGAATGAGGTGCCTGCAGGGTGGGGGGTCGTGTCACCATATTTGACAGATCTGTTTGGCCGGCCTCGATGCCGATTGGCTGGGAAGCCGGCGTCCCGGGCCAATCAGCATCGAGCCGGACAAACAGAATGGTGTCGACTTCCCGGGCAATCAAGAAGCTGGGCGGTGGGTAATGACACGCCGCCTGGCTTCCTGATTGCCCGGGAAGCCGGCTCTATGCTACCGGAAGTATCGGTACTCGGTATCGGCAAGTACCAAAATATACATATCGGTACTCGATGCCGAAAAAACGATATCGGTGCATCCCTAAATGTAATATATCAATCTTTATAACTGGATGAAGCCACCCTGCGTACAGTGAAGCATCATGCCAAATATACTGGAAAATACATTTGTTAAAATGTGTGTATTTCCCTTTTAATCCTAGAAATCAAACCAGAAAAGCACACATCGCTGTAATAAAACAAACAGTCAGCTGGCTATAAATAAGAAGCACCTGCAGATGGGAAACACGTGTATTATGATCAGGATCTACATGTAACAACATCCCCTGGAAGTGGCACAGGAACAAGGAGAGGACTGACAGAGCTCGGGGTACAGGAGGACCTCGGCTACATACAATACAGGCTCAGCAGGACCGAGGTCGGGGTCACACAGCGGAGACATGTCAGCACTTCCTGTCCAGGTGGCTTCCCTCTCATACAGGGACCAGCTGCCCATTGGGAACACATGAGATAAAAAGGAATACAACAAACTACCATGGAAGCGGTAAAGTGTATGTCAGGAATGGGCAACACCATCCCTCCAGCTGTTGTTGAACTACAACTCCCATGAGGCACTGCAAGACTGACCGTTACAGGCATGACTCCCAGAGGCATGTTGGGATTTGTAGTAAAAACACAGCTGGGGGGCCGAGGTTTCCCACCCCTGGTGTATGTTTAGGTAAAACATTCAGCAACCATCGTGTTAAAAGATTTGGGAACATCTGCCGATGGGTTGCGCGGCCGCCCCTACCCTTCCCTGAGCTGGGCTCTCTCCCACATTCCTTCCTTACTGTGCTATGAGCTGGAAATAGCCTGAAAAACACTGAGAATCACATGCCGGATGATACGCCATTGTACTCCTTCACATGGACGCTCTGTAAATATTTTGTTTTCAGCCATGGCGGCCCGTCTGTGAAATTCATCTCCTGTCAGCTACTGGTACGAACGTGCGCTGTCCTCTCTTCCCACCGAACCCATTACATCCAAGAACCGCGGCCACATGGGGGAAAAGTAGGAGCCGGGGCGGTGCGCAGTGCAGAGCAGCCGCTCTCATTACCAAGACAGTGATGCACTGGCGCTAAAATCTCATGAGAGCGACACGGCAGCCATTTTGTCTGCATCCGGTATGTTCTGCCCAATAACTCAGCAGGACCCGGTGATGTCACTGAGGCCGCCATTGTGTGTGCTTAGCGTGGACCTGCGATTTAAAGGTCACACTTCATAGAAATCAACAGGGCACGTGTCCTCCCACACTGAATGAAATAAAATACTCCTCCCCAGTAATCTAAGTCCTAGACTGCATGGTATTTGGCTGCCATAGGCATTGTGGTTATTTAACATCATTAGAGACTGGAAAGCATGTCTTCCTTTCAATCAGACCGCAGTTAGTGAAGAAGCCAGTGAGCCCAATCCAAGAGCAGGCAGTCTCTTTAGGGAAGAGGGAACACACTTTCTTCATTGACACAAAGAGAATTAAAGTGAACTTTAGTAAAGTGAACCTATGCTCTCCTATGCAGGGGAAGGCGACAGGTCCACTTAAAAGGGTCATTCCACTTTCCCAGGTGAATTTGGGGAAATGGAATCACCACTCCAATCTGACACCCTGCTATACTTACCTTTGGGTGAAAGCTGCTTGCGCATCACATTGGTCAGCATGGTCAGAATTGCTTCTCATTGGTCAGCGCGGTCAGTAGCACTTCTCATTGGTCAGCGCGGTCAGAAGCCCTTCTCATTGGTCAGCGCGGTCAGAAGCCCTTCTCATTGGTCAGCGCGGTCAGAAGCCCTTCTCATTGGTCAGCGCGGCCAGAATCGATTCTCATTGGTCAGCGTGGTCATAAGCACTTCTCATTGGTCAGCACGGTCGGGTGACTGAGCTGAGCAATGCGTGCTCGCCATTTGCGAGCAAAATACAAAATTCAAAGCGCAAGGCTACACTACACAGCAGTACAGAGGAGTACAGGGTAGTAAAGATAGCACACCCGCTCAGACAGAGGGGGAAGAGTTTTCACCCCCAAAAGGTATTAGGGGGGAGGGTCAGATTGGAGGGTGTTATTCCAATTTCCCAAATTCACCTGAGAAAGTGGAATTACCCTTTAACGCCCTCATCTCCCAGCAACACATATTAACTTTCCCTGATTCTCTATACATCCAGGTATAAGGAAGCATGCATCTCGCTCCCCTTCCTTCCATGTGACATGTCTGGTGCATGACCCAGTGCTGACACATGGGGGCAGGGAGACAATCCTCAATTTAGACCGGGCTTTGTCTCTTTGGTGCTGGCAGCTGAATAGAGCAGCGGGCGAGTGAGGGAGAAGCATGTGCTGCAGGGACGGGGTGTGGGGCGAATCTTGCTTTGCATTGCACAGGATCACTTTAATGTGTTTCCTGACTTCTGAAACGTACTCCTCAACCTGCTTCATATTATAACTAAGCAAATGTAAACCCGACGGGCCTCATTCACACAGCGTAGAGTCGGGCCGTACAGATCCGTGCGGGGCCGTTCCTGGGAGGGACAGGTGCTGCGTGTGAGTGTACGCACCATCCTGTTCTTCCCTAAGGGAGGACGCGGCCGTACGCTCACCTGAGCTGCACATCCGTGTGGTTGTCGGTACTCGGACACAGACAGGATGGATCCTGTGTGCGTCCGACCATGGACACACGAACATGCACGGATGTGCAGCTTCCGGCGTCCTCCCATAGGGAAGAACAGGATGGTGCGTACACTCACACGCAGCACCATCTATGCTACCGGAAGTATCGGTACTCGGTATCGGCAAGTACCAAAATATACATATCGGTACTCGATGCCGAAAAAACGATATCGGTGCATCCCTAAATGTAATATATCAATCTTTATAACTGGATGAAGCCACCCTGCGTACAGTGAAGCATCATGCCAAATATACTGGAAAATACATTTGTTAAAATGTGTGTATTTCCCTTTTAATCCTAGAAATCAAACCAGAAAAGCACACATCGCTGTAATAAAACAAACAGTCAGCTGGCTATAAATAAGAAGCACCTGCAGATGGGAAACACGTGTATTATGATCAGGATCTACATGTAACAACATCCCCTGGAAGTGGCACAGGAACAAGGAGAGGACTGACAGAGCTCGGGGTACAGGAGGACCTCGGCTACATACAATACAGGCTCAGCAGGACCGAGGTCGGGGTCACACAGCGGAGACATGTCAGCACTTCCTGTCCAGGTGGCTTCCCTCTCATACAGGGACCAGCTGCCCATTGGGAACACATGAGATAAAAAGGAATACAACAAACTACCATGGAAGCGGTAAAGTGTATGTCAGGAATGGGCAACACCATCCCTCCAGCTGTTGTTGAACTACAACTCCCATGAGGCACTGCAAGACTGACCGTTACAGGCATGACTCCCAGAGGCATGTTGGGATTTGTAGTAAAAACACAGCTGGGGGGCCGAGGTTTCCCACCCCTGGTGTATGTTTAGGTAAAACATTCAGCAACCATCGTGTTAAAAGATTTGGGAACATCTGCCGATGGGTTGCGCGGCCGCCCCTACCCTTCCCTGAGCTGGGCTCTCTCCCACATTCCTTCCTTACTGTGCTATGAGCTGGAAATAGCCTGAAAAACACTGAGAATCACATGCCGGATGATACGCCATTGTACTCCTTCACATGGACGCTCTGTAAATATTTTGTTTTCAGCCATGGCGGCCCGTCTGTGAAATTCATCTCCTGTCAGCTACTGGTACGAACGTGCGCTGTCCTCTCTTCCCACCGAACCCATTACATCCAAGAACCGCGGCCACATGGGGGAAAAGTAGGAGCCGGGGCGGTGCGCAGTGCAGAGCAGCCGCTCTCATTACCAAGACAGTGATGCACTGGCGCTAAAATCTCATGAGAGCGACACGGCAGCCATTTTGTCTGCATCCGGTATGTTCTGCCCAATAACTCAGCAGGACCCGGTGATGTCACTGAGGCCGCCATTGTGTGTGCTTAGCGTGGAACTGCGATTTAAAGGTCACACTTCATAGAAATCAACAGGGCACGTGTCCTCCAACACTGAATGAAATAAAATACTCCTCCCCAGTAATCTAAGTCCTAGACTGCATGGTATTTGGCTGCCATAGGCATTGTGGTTATTTAACATCATTAGAGACTGGAAAGCATGTCTTCCTTTCAATCAGACCGCAGTTAGTGAAGAAGCCAGTGAGCCCAATCCAAGAGCAGGCAGTCTCTTTAGGGAAGAGGGAACACACTTTCTTCATTGACACAAAGAGAATTAAAGTGAACTTTAGTAAAGTGAACCTATGCTCTCCTATGCAGGGGAAGGCGACAGGTCCACTTAAAAGGGTCATTCCACTTTCCCAGGTGAATTTGGGGAAATGGAATCACCACTCCAATCTGACACCCTGCTATACTTACCTTTGGGTGAAAGCTGCTTGCGCATCACATTGGTCAGCATGGTCAGAATTGCTTCTCATTGGTCAGCGCGGTCAGTAGCACTTCTCATTGGTCAGCGCGGTCAGAAGCCCTTCTCATTGGTCAGCGCGGTCAGAAGCCCTTCTCATTGGTCAGCGCGGTCAGAAGCCCTTCTCATTGGTCAGCGCGGCCAGAATCGATTCTCATTGGTCAGCGTGGTCATAAGCACTTCTCATTGGTCAGCACGGTCGGGTGACTGAGCTGAGCAATGCGTGCTCGCCATTTGCGAGCAAAATACAAAATTCAAAGCGCAAGGCTACACTACACAGCAGTACAGAGGAGTACAGGGTAGTAAAGATAGCACACCCGCTCAGACAGAGGGGGAAGAGTTTTCACCCCCAAAAGGTATTAGGGGGGAGGGTCAGATTGGAGGGTGTTATTCCAATTTCCCAAATTCACCTGAGAAAGTGGAATTACCCTTTAACGCCCTCATCTCCCAGCAACACATATTAACTTTCCCTGATTCTCTATACATCCAGGTATAAGGAAGCATGCATCTCGCTCCCCTTCCTTCCATGTGACATGTCTGGTGCATGACCCAGTGCTGACACATGGGGGCAGGGAGACAATCCTCAATTTAGACCGGGCTTTGTCTCTTTGGTCCTGGCAGCTGAATAGAGCAGCGGGGGAGTGAGGGAGAAGCATGTGCTGCAGGGACGGGGTGTGGGGCGAATCTTGCTTTGCATTGCACAGGATCACTTTAATGTGTTTCCTGACTTCTGAAACGTACTCCTCAACCTGCTTCATATTATAACTAAGCAAATGTAAACCCGACGGGCCTCATTCACACAGCGTAGAGTCGGGCCGTACAGATCCGTGCGGGGCCGTTCCTGGGAGGGACAGGTGCTGCGTGTGAGTGTACGCACCATCCTGTTCTTCCCTAAGGGAGGACGCGGCCGTACGCTCACCTGAGCTGCACATCCGTGTGGTTGTCGGTACTCGGACACAGACAGGATGGATCCTGTGTGCGTCCGACCATGGACACACGAACATGCACGGATGTGCAGCTTCCGGCGTCCTCCCATAGGGAAGAACAGGATGGTGCGTACACTCACACGCAGCACCTGTCCCTCCCAGGAACGGCCCAGCACGCAGCAAGTTGCTTCTCTTTAGGCTAGGTGCACACCTAGGCGATTTATCGTGCGCGATATCACGCAAAACACAGATTCACATTGAAGTCAATGGAGCCTGTTCACACCTTTGCAGTTCATCGCGCGAAAAGATGCAGGAGCGATTTTCGCGCGGTTTGGGTCCCATAGACATCTCTATGCATTGATAACCGTGTGGTTTTCAATAAACAGTCGCACGATCGAAAATGCGCAAAACCAGCTCGGCATGTTAGGCCCGATGCAGACCTCCGGGATCGCACGGTCCTGCACAATGCAGGCTATGATTGCCACGCGGCCCCATTGATTTCAATGGGGTGACATCCACGCGGCAATCGCAGAAAAAAAAAGGTACATGTACCTTTTTTTTTTTTGAGACGCGCGGCTATTTTAGGAAGCACGGGCGGAATCGCCGCGTGAAACCGCACGATCCTGTGTCCCGGCGTGATTGGGGTGCCATTAGAAAATAATGGCACCCACGGGAAGATCGGTGCTCACCTAGGCGACTTCTGACCGCGCTGCAATCCGCGCGGAATCGTGCATGATTGCCGCGTGGTGAGGTGTCGCCTGGGTGTGCACCGGCCCTGAATCGCCTAGGTGTGAACTTAGCCTAAGGCTTCCATCCTATCAGTTGCATTCTGATGTGATCACGGCACAGGCTAATCAGGGCCCGCCCACAACCCCGAGCATTGGAGTGAAGAGGAGAGCACCCAACCATCTAAAATAGAAATCTCCGAAAAAATACAAAACTACAAAACAGATTTTGTCTGTCCCAAAATCATTCTGAGACTCCCAACCAATGTCCGCTTTCCATGGAACCCACAGACATCATCAGATCACTCATTTAGGTCAGTAAGGAAATAGAAATGCTGATTGGTTGCTACGGGCAACACAGATGGTTTTTCCTCTAAGCCTCTTTCCTCCTGAAAGGCCCAGTGGGGGGTAAAGGAGGAGGGGGGGGGAAAAAAAATCGCATTCAAAGCGGACAGAATGAGAACTCAGCTGCAGATGCGTCCTGAATACTGAACACAGAACTCCTGAGATGCTCAGAGGCAGACGCCTGCTACGGCCTTTGTTCCCGCATCCTAACAATAAATTGCGAGGGCATCTTTAATGTCAT
>NW_017306273.1:5782954-5802127 GCF_000935625.1 Nanorana parkeri
AAGGGTGTAGGTACAAAACTCCACTTACTGGTTGAGTTGCCTTGCATCTGGATGATGCATTTTGAGTCCTTGCCGAGCTCCCTGGAATTGAAAGGTCGAACCCGCACGGCCACTTTCACCGAGGCGCCCGACATGGCGGTCAGCGGGAGGGTTGTGCCAATTATACCGACTGATGAATAGACGTTCTGGAGGGGGTGATAGGCTTCAGGTCCTCATTCTGTGGAAGAGAAAGAACATACAAAATAAATACATTATGCCCACAACAAATACGGACATCTCGGGGTTAACGTCACTCGTCTCAGCTGACACAGCAAGTGCCATTGTTACCTACTGCCATTGTGTATCGGGGGGGAGAGTCAACGTTGGGGGTAAGAAAACACTGACCCTACAGACATCCCCTGCCTGGTAATCCTTCACAATACAACGGCCCTGTTCTATGGCGCCACTCGAAATATCACCATATAGAAAAATGATTCACGCACAACCTGACAAGTCTATGTCTTGCAGCAGCTTAAAGAGAACCTGTCACCAGCCTAAAACACTGCAGGCAAAAAAAAAAAGCACGCAATTCAGAGAGACAAAACCTTTGCATAGAGTAGGACAAGGTTATAACCCGTCAGTTTTATTTGCCGCTGTCTGTGCACCATTAGAAAAATTTCCCCTCACTTCCTGTCTCGGACGCAACAGGAAGATAAATGAAATCTCCCAAAGTAAAAGGCAATTCACATGTAAGACAGCTTTCCCCGGAACAGGCGCCCCCAATGAAAGCTTTCCCCCTCACTTCCTGTCTCAGAGACGCAACAGGAAGATAAAGGAAATCTCCCAAAGTGGAGGCAATTCCCCTCTAAGGTCCCTGTCACACCATCAAGAGTGCGTTCCAGGACGTTCGGCCTCTGAACACACGCGACCATCAAGAGTGCGTTCCAGGACGTTCGGCCTCTGGAATGAAAAACAGCCGGCTCACTTTGTTTTGGGACAGGAGGGGGCGTGGCGGTGCATTGAAAGCAATGGCACCACAGCCACGACCCCGCCCGCAGTGCGATCACTGGCACCCGAACGCGTGGCACATTAGTGCCTGCGTTCCGGTCCAATGCAATCTGCAATAAATACTGCATGCCAGTGTGCCATGCGTTCAGCTGCCGGCGATTGCACCGCGGGCAGGGGACGTGACTTTAATGCTCCGCCACGCACCCTCCCGCCCCAAAACAAAGTGAGACGGTTGGGTTGCGTTCCAGAGGTCAAACACACCGGAACGCACTCTTGATGGTGTGACTGGGCCCTAAGACAGTTGCACCCTAAAAAGGCGCCCCCAATGAAAGATTTCCTCTTACTTCCTGTTCTGGGGACAACTCTAAAATGTTGGCTTTCGCCTCACTTTCTTCCTCTGTAACAACGGTCACCAGTACATATAGAGAGGGTGAATCTTCCCATTGAGGTCAATGACAGCAATGAAAACATGACAGAGGGCCATACCTCTCACCACACTATTCACAAAAAGGTTTTGTCTAGAGATGCACTTTAGGGCCCCGTTCACCCCTGGATGCATTCTAAACACGTGTCATACATGCACGCTTCAACGTGTATTTATGACACATGCAGAAAGGCAGAACACGCTTGCACTGCCGTTACTAGGTAATGGCGCCCCAAATGCAGCTGAACAAATGCGGTTTCTGGTGTGAACGGGCCCTAAAAGGTTGAATTTTGAGATGTAAAACATTAGAAAAGAACTGGTACAGACAGAAGTCTTAAAGGGGCATCAATAAAGTGTAAATAAAGCCAAAATGTTTTTGTTTGGTCATAGGGTAGGAAATAGTTAAACATGTCAAGTCATTTTTTTTTGCTGTAAGAGTACTGTTGGGTAAATTTTATTTTCCCTTACTTCCTGTCTTAAAGACGCAACAGGAAATGAGAGGAAATCTCTCCAAAGTGAACAGAAGTTATCATAAGAACAGGTGTCCCCGTTAGAAGATTGCCCTTCCCCCTCTCCTATTGCTCTGACAGGAAGTGGAAATGTTTGGATTTCTTCTCACTTTCTTTCTCTACGACAACGGCGGGGACACAGACAGAAATAAAAGCTTGTCAAAGTGTCTAACCCTTCCACAGGCTAGCCAAAGCAGCTCAGAAAACAATTTTGCAAAAGGATGTCAAAGATTTCCTTCACATGAGCAGACGTGATCCCACCATTGCGCTTCCAGGCCATAATCCTGCTTCCCGGAACAAACATGGCTGCCATTGTGCTAGTCATATGAGCAGATTCCTATAAAGGGCCCGTTCACACTACAGTGTTGTGGTGTGTTAATGTTCATGGCACATGTTAATGTGCGTTGTCCCTTTCATTAACGGTCTTCCAATACACCACAATGGAAGAAAAACGCACGCGACCCTTTTATCAAAGGGCATATACCGTGCGCCGTGGTGTGCTGCGCTGCATTGCGCTCTACTATACAATGCATTGGAGCGCCATTCACAATGATCGTCACTGCAAAGCACGTGCAGTGCCGCGCAATGCATAATTGCGTTGCCATGACACACGTGTGAATGGGCCCTAAAACTACATTAAAAAGGGAACTGCGTTCACATCCTCATTTTGTCAGTGTAGGAAAATCCAGTTGCTACGGGCAACAGTTGCTCCTTCCTAATAACTGAGGCCTAATGTGCTAAGAACCAACACAGTGGGAGCCCTGACTGAGGTGGGTTGGGGGGGGGGGGGCGCACAGGGCCCACCCCCACCCGCCCAAAATCAGCCATTTTGCTTTGCAGCACTGACTCAAACTTTGGCAGCGGGCCAAAAATGATTTTAGGGATTCGCTTCATATATACGGCCCACGATGATGTCATCGCCACCGAGGAATAAATCACTTCCCTTTATGCTGAAATAACTTTGTGGTATACATAAAAAGAAGGCCGGGCTGTGGGGGCCGTGTGTGTGTGTGTCTGACCAGAACTCTGAGGAGAATCTGAGGCCTGAAAACAGCCGCCGCTGGTAATAAAAGCCGACTTCTCCTCATAACGTGGCCGCACAACACGCCGGATTAGGAGAACATGGCTGCTACCGTATTGTTTCCAAGAATCTCCTCAGAAATCGTACAAAAAGGAGGAAACTGTGACTGTGGCGGCCATTTTCCATTTTGCTGGCTGAAATGTGATGACTGGAACCATGGAGGGATGGAACGCCGGTGTGTACGGGGCTTCAACGGCGGGAAGAGACCAGAGGCCGGAAATGGTCACCGTGATGTCATCATGTCTATGCAAGTGCATTAGACATGGAGGATGCCGCGGGACATACCACAGCCGGAGCGGAGGGAGAGAAAGGTGAATGCTCATAGCCACAGGACTGAGGATCAGTATATCTTCTTTGTTTCAGCCCCCTGGAGGAAAATGAGCAATGCAAGAGTTAATTATTCATTGCCTGGAGTTCTTCTTTAACCTTGTAGCATAAGAAAAGATACGGAGGATGACACCCGGCATACGGGACAAGAGAAGTGTTACTGTGTAGACTCCGTACATACAGAATAAGAACACATACTGAGAATCACACCCGGCATACAGAATATGCGCGGCGGTCATGTGACATGGCTGTATCATGGGTGACACCATTACATGTACTCCATTGAGGCAGCACTGACCATGTACTCGGCTACACTCTGCAATGGCTGAAATCTCTGCACTTCACTAATACACGAGTTTGACACAAAAACCACTATGAAGCACATCCAGTATACATTATAAACATTCAGACGGCCTAATATTGTATCCCGTGTTAAATATTACACGGATTATTACATACATGCTATGATATGCAGTACAATAATACAACACATGACTCCGCCCGTCTGTGACACGCTAATAAAATTCAGAGTTAGGACTTACCGGTAACTCTATTTCCATTAGTCTTCCAGGACAGCATCACGAGATGGAATCTCCTCCCCCACACACAGGAAACACGTCACTTAATCTGCTTAAAAACTCCGCGGCCTCAGTACATGGTCAGGAGTGGCGGCACCAACCAGAGACGTGTTTATTATTCATGCATGTGACTCCACACGCTGGAACTAAACGGCATTCTGTGCAGTGATTGTCATGTCATATTTGAAGGATGACCATGACCGATATTTACTGTCTTCCTGAGAAGAGAACACGGATGATACCTCCATTACCTCCATCCCATCAGAGTCACACAGTCATTGTTTCTACTATATGTCTGTGCCTCTCGTCCTCCTATCCTCCACCCGGAGGTCTTATCTCCCTTGTGCTGGGATGAGGTATCAGACCTGTACTGTGCCTCCCAGCCTCATCTTACTATCCTCCACCCGGAGGTCTTATCTCCCTTGTGCTGGGATGAGGTATCAGACCTGTACTGTGCCTCCCAGCCTCATCTTACTATCCTCCACCCGGAGGTCTTATCTCCCTTGTGCTGGGATGAGGTATCAGACCTGTACTGTGCCTCCCAGCCTCATCTTACTATCCTCCACCCGGAGGTCTTATCTCCCTTGTGCTGGGATGAGGTATCAGACCTGTACTGTGCCTCCCAGCCTCATCTTACTATCCTCCACCCGGAGGTCTTATCTCCCTTGTGCTGGGATGAGGTATCAGACCTGTACTGTGCCTCCCAGCCTCATCTTACTATCCTCCACCCGGAGGTCTTATCTCCCTTGTGCTGGGATGAGGTATCAGACCTGTACTGTGCCTCCCAGCCTCATCTTACTATCCTCCACCCGGAGGTCTTATCTCCCTTGTGCTGGGATGAGGTATCAGACCTGTACTGTGCCTCCCAGCCTCATCTTACTGTCCTCCATCCGGGTTTTATCTCCCTTGCAATCAGGAAGCCGGGTGGCAGGTCATTATCAGGAAGCAAGGTCATTACCAGTCTACCGGCTTCCTGATTGGCTGGGAAGCCAACTCCATGCTGATTAACTGGGAAGCGCTTCCTGGCCAATCAGCATCGATCTGGCCAATTAGGAAGCCGGCTTCACAGCCAATCAGGAAGCCGGGGCGGCGGGTAAATGACCTGCCTACCGGCTTCTTGATTACCGGGGCAGGCAGCTCCATGCTGTTTGGCCGGCTCCATGTTTATTGGCCAAGAAGCAGGCTTCCCAGCCAATCAGCATCGAGCCGAATGCCCGGCCAATCAGGAAGCCCGTAGGCAAGGATAGTAAGATGAGGCTGGGAGGTACAGTACAGGTCTGAAGCCCGTAGATGGGTCTTTACCTGCCACTCAGCTTCCTGATTGCCTGGGAAGCCGGCTACATGTTCCCTCACGTCACTGCCAGTCAGAGAAAATCTCCCACTGACCGGAAGTTCCGGATTCGGAGCATTTGGTGGAGTACTCGCCCAATACTCGGTATCGGCACTGATACTAGTATGGGTGCATCCCTAATACTCATAATAATCTACTACTGCTCTCTGATATCACTGCACACTGCAAGCTCCTCACAATGTGCATTAGAAGCTGCAGCAAAGTCAGATAGAGCCCTCCTCATTTCCTAGCTGGAGGATGTCCAGCATCATATAGCTCTTTCCACCCCATCAGCTTTCGGCGTTACACTAAATGATTGCGATTTTGAATGTGCGGATCGGTTGCATCACCGACGTACAGCGAGCCACCGACGAATGTTTGTTTTCATTAACAAAACAAAAGAAAAAGAAAAGTCTGGATCTACTAAACCCCCCAAACATACAAGAGAGAAACATAAACCTTCGTCCTCCTTTGTCCCTCACTCCCCAGACATTCCTCCGCTCCTCTCTGTCACAATAGGATTACGTCCGGGAATTTTCTGAGCCGTATTTGGGTCACAAGGAAGAGCGACGTTGTAGAACAAAAGCTCCCACAGGCCGGCCTTTCATCCGCAGCGCAGAGCCCAGCGCTTTTATTTGTAGGCCGGAACCATGAAAAGGGAGCCGTCAGCATGAATGAACATTCCCCCTGCTTGGCCGCCGATAACAAAACCAGCACCGGGGACCGCAGAACCGGGAGAATGTGCCACAGGAAACGTCCTTCAGCTCCTCCGTCACTTCACAAGGACCAGAAAGTGTATCTACAATCCCACATTCGACTATCTCTCCCCTGCACCTAAAAACCTGAAGGATCCTGAAGTCTGAAGTTCATTTAGAAGAATCTCGCACACTTACTTCATTGAATGCAGAGACGCACATTCACTCAGCCCGGTGAATGTGCACTGATGTGTCACCCATTTCACAGAGCCTGCTGTCTCAGCTGAAGAGGAGGCTCGTCCCAGGTACCATATATCAGAGGCCTGCCACAGCCGCTGAAGAGGAGGCTCTTCCCAGGTACCATATATCAGAGGCCTGCCACAGCCGCTGAAGAGGAGGCTCTTCCCAGGTACCATATATCAGAGGCCTGCCACAGCCGCTGAAGAGGAGGCTCTTCCCAGGTACCATATATCAGAGGCCTGCCACAGCAGCTGAAGAGGAGGCTCATCCCAGGTACCATATATCAGAGGCCTGCCACAGCCGCTGAAGAGGAGCGCCTTCCCAGGGGACATATGTCAGATCCGAGAATCTCGCACACTTACTTCATTGAATGCAGAGACGCACATTCACTCAGCCCGGTGAGGGGGCACTGCCGTGGCACCAATTTCACGGGGCCTGCCACAGCAGCTGAAGAGGAGGCTCGTCCCAGGTACCATATATCAGAGGCCTGCCACAGCCGCTGAAGAGGAGGCTCTTCCCAGGTACCATATATCAGAGGCCTGCCACAGCAGCTGAAGAGAAGGCTCATCCCAGGTACCAGAGGCCTGCCATAGCAGCTGAAGTAGTTTCTCCACAGCCGGGGGGCCGGAGTTTGCTTACCTCTGCTGTACAACTTTGCAAATCTGCGGGAATGATATTGAGGTCCGTGACCCCACGTATGAAAGTGTCAGGCACTCCGAGTGAGAGGTCAGCAATGGCCGCCTCCATTCATGTCATGATGCTACATGGTCAGCTTGTTTCAGCTCACAATGCAGAGTTCCTCTTCAATGTGACCCGCCTCAGTTGACTTCCTGGATCTCCTGGAATGCGATCTGATCCAAGACTTCCAGGGAAACAACACAGGAATAAACGCCATTCAATCTAGCTGGAATCCCATGGAGGGCGGCGGGAATGTCTGACCAGGAATAGAATTCCGGACTCTCCAGGGAAGCTCGCATCCGAAACTCACAGGAGGAGGTCTCTGTTCCTCAGAAGACCCCCCAACCCAATGAGAACAATAGGGAGAAGCTCCGACCTTTATAGAACAGAGCGGGGGGGGAAGCAAATCCAGCTGTTCCAGAATCGAGTCCTGTGATACATAAATAACATGGGAAAAAAGCTTTATTGACAACGTCAAAAGACGCACAGATGTTCAATGGAAGCCGAGCATCAGCCCAAGGTCTAATGCAAGTCTAACGCAAAAACCAACACCCAACCACTACACCGATCCGATATCCAAGTGTATCTCCGGTATCCAGGATAAGTGTATCTTTCTACAGATTTGCCATCTTGCATGCATATCCTTGGAGGACAGAGCCGGATTCTATCCCCACCACCATCAATAGTCACATTCCTGGTTATTGCATGCATATCCTTGGAGGACAGAGCCGGATTCTATCCCCACCACCATCAATAGTCACATTCCTGGTTATTACATGCATATCCTTGGAGGACAGAGCCGGATTCTATCCCCACCACCAGCTTTACTATGCTTTATTTTTGCAGCTTTTTGGATGTGAAGAATTTGACCTCTAAAAAGGGAGTGTAATGAATGAACCTGTGGGAGGAGGAGGAGGGGTGGGGGAGGGAAGTCAGGACGAGGGGAACACGATCTGATGATGAGATCATCCTCTCACTTCCACTAATGATTAATGTTATATTTTCCTGACGTCTGGTCGTTCTCTACTTCCTCCATCTCTGTGCCTGCCACGCTGTGACTCCTGAAGAAGCGGTCACGAGAACGTTTCTATGGCATTTCCACGTTTTGTTGTAGTTCCTTATGCGGCACATGAAAAACATATAAAAGTCATATGCTATGTATATCACAGGCCAGGGACCAAGAAGGTGCTGCAACCAAAGCAACGGCACGACAGACCGGCAACTGGCATGTCTATTCTGTTGTGTAAAAGGTCCAACTCCGGGAGCAAAAAAACTCACCAGTATCACAGCAGATATCATTTCCATTGGCAGAAAACAAACCTCTCATCCTCCTGACTCTACACCAGGGGTGGGCAAACTCCGGCCCTCAGGCTGGTGATGCAACTACAAATCCCATTAGGCATTGCCAGACTGTGATAGCCACAGGCTTGACTTACAGAGGTGGACACACAATGGGGTTTGTAGCTTCACCACAGCTGGAGGGCCGGAGTTTGCTTATCAATGTTATAGAACTTTGCTGTACTTCTTTGCCCGCTCGGATGTAACCGCTGCAAGTCTCATAGACCTCAGCACTACAGTCACATCTCCGTCCCCCTCTCCTCCAGTACATTCACAAAGCACAGCCTTGGTTTTGTGAATGAGCAGGAGCATGGGGTGGAGATGTGACCGTAGCGCTGAGGTCTATGAGACTCGCAGCACTTACATCCAAATGACTACGACACCCAAATGTAGAAGAACAGATTTGGCAACTCTAAAAAAATCCAGAAGGACGGCAATGACGACCAATGGAAGTTATATACGCTGTGATTACGGTTGAGTTGTTTGTTCCCGAAGATAGGATTTCAGTCAGGGGTGGAGAAATCATTATGGAATTCGGGAACCAGTCTGCCCATTTCAGGAGCCGGGTCCACCGACAACAAATGCAAAAGTTTGGCGCAATGGCGACATGGGATTTGTCCAGCCCTGTATCATCCCGGAGGATCTGCAAATTGTTCCAAGCTGAACGGATTTGACTGCTTAACATGAGACCAATGCCACTTGTGTATAAAGAAGAAGGCCAAATCTTCACTCATACACTATACTTACTCCATAAAAGTAAACCGACATTTCATCAAAGGAAGTGGCAAGCTTCCTAGAAAGCCGGTAAATATAGGACGCTCCTTTCATCCCGTGCCCGGCATCTCCAGACAACCTGCTTTGTTTACGGAGATCGAAGGCGGCCAACCTCCGGCCTTCATCCAGCTAAATAAAAGAGCTCTCAGCTGCCACTTCTACACGTGTGTATACACCAGGCTCGTCCGACCTCTTACATTGGACCGGCTGAATACAGACAGAGAGCCGACATCTTCCTAAACACATTACGATTGTCGGATCACAGAATCCAAACCTTGATTCTCAACTCAGATGCTGCTTTCCAAAGGTGTGCAATGGGATAAAATGTGTGATTTGTCTGAGAACCTTCTCTGAAAGAGAACCAGTCACGGTGTGGTTTGGAAACTTGCACTGCTCGCAGTCATCGGGGTGAATAAACAGTCCAAAAGGTTGTAAAATCTGCTTTAATCACCAATGTTTTCCCATAATAAGCCACCACCACGCTCTCCTAAAACTGTAAAATGATCAGGTCAGCTCTAAGGATATCCTGCATGGACTACCCCCATCTGAAGTCTATGGACAGCTCTAAGATCCGGTTCAAACGGGCCTTCCGTCATTCTGTTTTTGACCTGTGATAAGACGGATCAAACACAGACTGCAATGTATCCCTATGGCAGGCCGGATGTAAACAGATGTGCGCCAGTTTACACCCGGGTCCATTCAGGTGCAGGGCAGCAGTTGCCGGAATACAATAGCTGGCATTAAAAAATGTATCCTTACGCATCGATGAATGGAGGAAGGTGTTCGATTTGTTTTTGTTCAGCTGCAGGCGTAAGGCCTAAAGGTGGCCAACGTCCGGCCTTCATCCAGCTACAACTGTCCCGTTGGCACAACAAGAAGTGAGAAGAAATTCCTCCAAAGTGGAAATCCTCTCTTAGTTGCCACCAGAACAAGTGTCCCCACTGAAAGATTCCTGTTGCAGTGACTTCCTATTACCTTCTGTCCCACTGTCAAAGGCCACCTGGGCCTCTTCACAGCATGGATACAGACACTTAAACCTTCCCTACTGGATCCAAAACAAATACAGAAAGTTTTAGGGCTCATTCACAAAGACCTGGACACCAGTGTAGAGAATACAGTCCCAGGAGGAACAGGTGCTTTGTGTAATTGTGTGCAGTGGTCTGTACCTCCCTATAGGAGGACGCAGCTGAACGCAGTTACATGCAGTCCTGAACTTGCACATCCGTGTGGGTTTTAATGCTTGCACTTGGACGCAGACAATGTGCATTCAAGTCAGGGCAACTGGACCCACACCAGGTGTGCAGGTTTGGGTCTGCAGATCCCACGTGCAGCCACATCCTCCAATAGGGAGGTATAGGCAGCTGCACGCAATTGCATGTAGTACCTGTCCCACCCGGAACCAGGTCTCTGCATGGACGTGCACGCCCACCCATGCGAATAAGCCCTTAATATATTGTTTGATAAAGCTAGTAGGCTAACCTGACTTCATCTTTACGTTAGATCATTGTCCAATCAGAAAGCTGGGGTGGGTTTTGTTGACAGACCTCTACCGCGACAGTCCAGAAACAGGAGGTCCACAACCTGCCCCATCTAGCTGGAATTTATATATCCAATGGTTGTGGGAAGATAAATGGCGTGTGGATTTCAATGGCGTCCACAGCTATTTGCCCGCAGTTTGGAGACGCAGGTTTTTAACAATGATATTTTTCATGAAAGGTATCTGTGTTTATAGACGCAAAGATTTTACTCATGCAATAAAGATGTTTTAAGACTGCATGAAGCTCCACAATAAACCAGGACCAAGCGCTTTGGCTGGCAGACAACGAGCTTTATCCGAATCAAAACTAATAAAAAAACTAATAAAACTGAAACCAAAAGAAAAGTTGTCACAGTGTGACTCAGAGCGCTATCACCCGGCCTTTCCTTCACCCCCAGAAAACAATGTCAAAGTACCGCACAGCAGACAAGTCAAACAAGCCGAGCAACACTCCAGACAAACAAGATAATAACATAATTATAGTCATTTCGCTGGCGGCCAGTAAAAGGAAAACTCCACTAAGCACAATCTGCATTTGAACTGACCAGATATTGTAACCCAATTTCAGCACACCAGCACCACTGTTTTTGGGATACCCGTTCCTCCAATGGCCAACAACCGGCACTAGAATGCCAAGGAGCTAGGAGCTCCAATTGAGGGGAGGGAGTGGTGGCAGTCCCTGGAAACCTGTGCAGTGGAAACAGTTTGGAATGCCATGATACCAAGGCTAAGGGAAAGGGGCATCTATGCTTAATGGTAGGCCTGGCGCAGATGCCCAATGATGCCCAGTGCCTGCTTTGGGAGATCAGTTCATTTGCATTCTAGGGGCCCACCAAGCTGAGAAATTGAAATAGAACTGGGGTTCCTTTTTCATATCCACTGAATTGACTTGAATGGAAAAATGTCAGGTCAGAGCATCCAAAAACACATCATTCAGGACCTCACAGGGCACTGCAACGCCATGAAATGACTGGATGATTCCGCTCTTGTCCAAACATTTTTTGCATTTGAAAGCGCATCGAAATGCCCTGCAGCGTCTGGTATGAATGAGCCATAAGACAACAGTATAATAATCATAGACAGGGAGGCCTCTCGCTGAGATGAACAAGTGGCGAGAAACCCACCAACCTCCCGCATAAGGCAGGACTGTTATTCTGGCATAATGTGGCTTATAGACCATCTCAATTTTTACAATTTGTTTTTTGGTGGGTGGACCCATGGTTTGCCATGGGGTCCATCAGAGGGCCTTAAAAGGAGAACTATGAGGTGAGTGAAAATAACTCGGCCTCATAGTTCGAGCCAACGTGTGGCAATGAGACTGCCACACGTCGGCTCAATAGATCGGGAAGTGAGCGAACACATACCGTCGCTCGCTCACTTCTCGATCATGTCCCTGCAGAGAGCCGTGACTGTCACTCACGGGATTCCCCCCGCCCCTCCAGCACTGACTGGCGGAACGGACGGGTACAGCTGGCTCTGCCTCTAGATAGGCAGAGCCAGGTGTCAATCACGCAGCTGGGTGGATTTCCACAGTAATGTCGGGATCTGTCCCGGCTGCGGCGGTCTCGGTATACTGCGAGCTGTAGCTTGCGGTATACTGAGCTTAGGGTAACGGGAGGACGCTAGTTTGTGTCCTCCCGTGACCCTGGGGAGAACTATGGGGAAAAGCCTTAACCCCATAGTTCTCCTTTAAAGACTCCAGTGATGACATCATAACGAGGGGAGGCAATGCGACTGGTCAGCGGCAGTCCCTAAATGCAGAGGTGAAGGGTTACATGACAGTGCGACTCTCAAAGGTCTGACAAGACGCGTCGCCAGCTGTTCTCTAGTTATAGTAATATAATTCTGCAGCTCGATACTTCCAGAAATTTAAGCTAGAACTGTCACAATAATGCTAAACTCTACGTCTTTTATCCTGGAGTAAGAAGGCGTAGCCCTCGATAGGCCCAATGCGCCACCTTGAAGAATAATTACATTTCATTCGGCCCATGGTTTTACTTGAGTTTGAAATGCCTAACTTAGAGCAACCAATCAGAATTCATCTTGTACCTCTGTGACTTCAAGCAGGGTGACATCTGATTGGTTGCTATATATTACTGCATTTAACCGTGTTGCTTCTCATAGTCTTTATTACATAAAGCCAATTATTGCTCATCTTTTTGTTTGCAAACATCAAGCTTTATATAGTCCCAGCCCCTCCCCGAGTGGGTTTGAAGAACAATGGTTCTCCGTTTAACGTGTCGGCAATGCGGACCATAATGGCGTTTGATTTACCACACCTATTACAAAGAAGAGACGCCATTAAAACACGGATGCACAAATCCCAGGAGCCCGGTCAACAATGCTCCTCAGAAACTACAGAGTTTTCCTGTAGTTGTTGTCAATGGAGCCGCCCCCTAATAACAAACCTGCTGGCTCCTAGATTGGATGGACGGGCTTCTCAATCCCATATCCAATATCACATGCATTAAAATATATCTAAAGCCAAACGCTTTGTGTTTTTTAGTTTTAAATAGCGCAAAAAAGGTAAAAAACTCATTTTTCCCTCTGTGTCCTACAGGGAAGAAAAAGCTTTACTTCCTGTCCTGCAGACACAACAGGAAGTAGGAGGCAACCCCTTCAAATGAGCGAATTTCCCTCTTAGCTAGTCGTCACCGGGAATAAGTGTCCCAAATTGTAACTTGTTCTGGTTACAATTGAAGATTTAGGATTCCCGATCACTTTCAGAGAATGGTCATCAGGACATGTACAGAGTATGGATGCCGCCATTGGGAGCTCCTATTGAGCAGAGACACAGACAGCAATAAACTGATAGAGATTCTAATCATTCCTCACTACGTCCAACAGGAAAAAAAAAACTTATTTTGCTTCAGATACACTTCAACATGTATATAATATTATTTATACAGTCTATCCATCATCACGGGCCAGCCCAATATCCATGAGGCCATGTCCATGCTTCAATGCATCCTTTATATGGAGGAACTGTGATTAGCGTGATAGATAGAGATCTTCAGGTCTATAGATATTTAGTGTAAGAAACGGATCTGTGGCCTGCTGGCCGATGAATGACGGGAATTTCACATGTGCAAATGTTAATATAGGGCGACGCGGAGGCGGTATGGCCATGCACCGCCATGGAATGCACACAAGGACACAAAGCAGATGGAGTGAGCCTGTAGCCATTCACAAGGATAACCACTAACCACAGGCATGTCAGAGGTGAATAAATGGATGGAGGATTCAGGAGCCAGTCAGGCCGATCGAGGACAAGAGGAACTTAGCTATACAGCTGATCACTAAAAGACTAAATTAGTCTACAGGTTCCCATAGACCAGGACTAGACAAATCCCAGAAGCCAGGTCACCAATGCTTCCTAAAACTTATAGCTGGCACCTATCTTTTGAGGTTTTCTATGGTTGATGTCAATGAAGCTGACTAAAAATAAATCCTGCTGGCTCCCAGGTTGGACAGACTGGCCCTTGAATTCCATATTAAAAGGAGAACTATGAGGGGAGTGCTTTTCACTCACCTCATAGTTCTAGCCGACCTGACAATGAGACTGTCACAGGTCGGCTCAGTAGATCGGGAGCGTTCGCTCACCTCTCGATCCTGTCACGGCTCTCTGCCGTGACAGGGGAGGGGCTGGATTCCCCGCTCCGATCCGCCAGCCAGACGGGGGAGGGAGCGGGTACAGCTGGCTCTGCCTCTAGATAGGCAGAGCCAGCTGTCAGTCACGCAGCTGGGCGGATCCTGGCAGCAGCTCACGGTATACAGAGCCTAGGGTGACGGGAGGACGCTAGTTTGTGTCCTCCCGTTACCCTAAGGAGAACTATGGGGAAAAGCCTTAACCCCATAGTTCTCCTTTAAGTTTTCCACCCCTGCCATAGACATTAGATCATGGTCTCCCATGGCTGGTCGCTTTTGGCAGAATTGGGCAACCATGTAATATGTATGCGCTACTATCAGATAACGTCAAAGAAAGCTCATCGGGGGGGGGTTAAGCCTTGTCCTATAGTTTATCCTTTATTAACTGCCACCAGATCAAAGATGTCTGTCTCTCCACAGGCCTAAACATGAATGGGAAAGTTCATTTTGCCAGAATTAGTTTACCATGTAGCATCTTTGAGGAAGCTCAACAGGGAAGCAGCCAAAGGCCCTGTCCTATAGATTTCCCTGATAAAGTGCCACCAGATGAAATATATATTTCTCTCCACAGGCCTCAACATGAATGGGAAAGGTCTGGTCCTTTTTGCCAGCATTAGCTGACCAGGTAACGTCTATGAGGAAGCTCATCGGGGTGGCAGCCATAAGCCTTCTCCTAAAGACTTCCCTGATAAAGTGCCACCAGATCACAGATGTCTATCTCTCCATGGGCCTCAATATGAATGGGAACGGCCTAGTCCAAGGGCAGTTGGATCATTCTTCTAGAGTACCGCCAGCTCCCCAGTGTCTGGATGTACGATACACTGCTAATGCCAAATTCATTTGGTTCCTGACATTTCAATTAATTAAAAGCATCAAGAGCTCACGACATGCAGATTTCAGGAATTTCAACAACATGTCCCACTGCCGTCAACTCATCAATGACAGCAAAAGTGATGCCTCCATTTTTTTTATCTACTCAACATCACTGTAACCTTTCCTTCCATGTGATCAATTCTCTTTAGGGGACCAGATAAAACGCACTTTCAAGCTGATAGAATCTATGAGCGTCTTGTTTAGAAAGCATGCAAATTGGGATATTTTCAGGCCTGGTTGAGGGCGGTAGCCATTCAATTGTTAAGGAACTACAAAGCCCGGAATGTTTTCACAACCTGAAGGTATGCTGGCTCAACAAACAACATAGTAATATTAACCAGTTATGGGCACTGAGGCAAACGCAAAAAAAACCCAAATGGAAGTACACAGGGTGTATGTACTTCTGCCCCGCTGTCGTTCTTACCCCTTGCACTTGTCGATGTTCTAACAAAATCCTGTACTTAGTTATCTGGACTGCAGAAGAGGTGACCGGGTCCATAAATTTCACAGGCATGCAGTGCGCATGTGCAGGGAAGCGGGACCAGAAAATTTACAGTCAAGGCGCCTGTATTTTATGTATATTTTGATTATGCATTAAGGCATGTGGCATGTTTGCAGCCGCCTTGGCTGTGAATAGTGTAAAGTTAACGGCTTGCCCGCACAGGCACTCGTGTGTTCCTATTTGGCTGGTCTGTGAATTTTATGGACCCGCTACCCGCTAACTTGTGATTTCAGCCAATGCCCCCTCCACACCATTCCGATGCCCCCGGAAGTGACGTGAGGGTCCAGATTTCTAACGGGTCTAGGATTCTACCAGAACACCGGCAATTCCCGACGGTCAAAATGACAGCCGGGAGCTCCTGTGTCAATACAGCAAATACTGTTAAAAAAATCTGACTGTCTGACACATTGTTTATTAACATAGTCCAGGAGTGAGAAAGAGAAATACAAAGGAACAGATACAAGCAGAGTAGATACAAGCAGAGTAGATACAAGCAGAGTAGATACAAGCAGAGTAGATACAAGCAGAGTAGATACAAGCAGAGTATCTGTTGTTTTGCATTTATCTGAAAAACAAAAGGAGTTTGATTACCTGACAAGTACAAAACAAAAAAACTTTTGTTTCCAAATAAAAATAAAACCTTATTAACTTCTTCCCCTTCTCCCCTAATTCTGCCAATACCATATAACGGAAAGAAAGCCTTGTTCAGCCTACCAAAAAAGAACATTATATGTATTACTTTGTTATCTGAAGTCAAGTTATTGCTGAATTGTGAGGCCCATAGAGAAAAGAAATGTTAGAATTGCTCTGGTCCGTAGAGGGGGATATACGGGCGTGAGAGCTGAACAGGTTAAAATTCACATTAAAATACAAATAGCAGTGGTGAGGCCTAGACACATATCACCCAAAACAAAAATCAGCTTTCATGAGCGTGATTCAGCCGCATTACACAGCACTTCACAGAGCTCACCATCTGTATCTCAGCAATTCTCAACCATTTCTCCGTCACAGCACCCTCTAAAAGTATGAAAAATCTTCAGGCACCCCACTCTAAAATGTGAAAACCATTATCTGAGATAGAGGTCTGATATGCATATTAAGGGGGGACCACGGGCAAAAAAAAAAAAAAAATGAGGGCTCCCCCTCACGAGAGCCCCCCTCTGCATTATGAGTCCCTTTCACACCAGCAGTCACCCCTTTGCATTCAGAGCCCCCTTTACATCAGGTGTCCCCCTTTGCATTCTGAACCCCCTTTGCATTCTGACCCCTTTAAATCAGGTGTCCCCCTTTGCATTCTGAGCCCCCTTTACATCGGGTGCCCCCCTTTGCATTCTGAACCCCCTTTACATCAGGTGCCCCCCTTTGCATTATGACCCCCCTATATATCAGGTGTCCCCCTTTGCATTATGAGCCCCCTTTACATCAGGTGTCCCCCTTTGCATTATGAGCCCCCTTTCCATCAGGTGTCTCCCTTTGCATTATGACCCCTTTACATCAGGTGTCCCCCTTTGCATTCTGAGCCCCCTTTACATCGGGTGTCCCCCTTTGCATTCTGAGCCCCCTTTACATCGGGTGTCCCCCTTTGCATTCTGAGCCCCCTTTACATCGGGTGTCCCCCTTTGCATTCTGAGCCCCCTTTACATGAGGTGTCCTCCTTTGCATTATGAGCCCCCATTACATCAGGACCCCCTGCCTTTGACATTAAAGCCCCCCTCTCACACTAGGAACCCGCCTTCACATCAGAGTCCCCTCGTTCATATCAGGAGACCCCCCTTTCACAACAGAGTACCCCCTTTCCATCAGAGTCCTACCATCACACTAGACGCTGCGGCAGAATGGCAGAGGGTGGGAAGCGGAGCGGGACTGAATTGAGGTGAATTTCCGTCCTTTCCTGAATAGATCTCACCCACCCGGGATTAGCAGCATGCGTTTCCATGGCAAAACATTTCGAGCATCCCTGAGGAAACCAGAAGGCACCCCAGTTGTTAAAGGCTGCTCTATCCCCACCACACTCACACCCCCTCTGCAGTAAATCGAGGTGAAACATAAATAACCTACCAGTATGTCTTTGGGGTGTGGAAGGAAAATAAAACACACATGGGAGGACATGCACACTTCATGGAGACGAAGCTACGATTGAATTTGAACCCAAAGCCTCGGTGCTGCCAGGTGTAAGTGCTAATTACCGTCCATCCTAGTAAGCCGAGCCAAGGCCTGATCGGAGTGCTTCATCACAGAGCTTTACGTAAACCAGAACACAATAATAAAAACGATCAATCGCTTCTTATACAATGACTCATCACTGGTACAGCTCTGCCGGGCCAATCCGGAACCTCATGGGCCACCAAACGCTTCCCGACCATCAAAAGGCCGTGAGATCACAGCTGACGTCTCACCGTATCTGAACACAAAGTCATCCTTCCCTAATGCATCATCCTGTGCCAGAAACATTTTTCTCCTTCCATTACGGTACAGTAACCATAACGGCGCCATGATTCACATGCAAAGCGACTCCTGATGGGAAACGCAAATATCATCATCGAGAATCAAAATGTATCAATTGTAACAAATTTTGTGACAATGTTGCAACGTGACCTCAAACCAAACAAACCGGCGTGCAGCAACATCACCTTCATCGGAACGCCCTATCGGCGCCGCATAACGCAATCTAAACGCCACGATGACATATTACATCATCAAAAAAAACAACAAACAGATTCTGAACAATGTTACTTATAAAGATTAAAATAATCAGTTTGTATTAAATGATAATATTCATATGGCGATGCCGGCGAGTGATGAAAAAGCGCGCGTCTGCGCTGAAAACGCCCACTCACGCACAGGGATATGGATACGTCAGGAAATGTTTACTGTGAAAGGGAAATAAGGTGCTAAAAGTTTGGGATTTAAAGGAGGGGCTTCAATCTGGTCTGCTTAACCGTGGTGGTCGGGCCGCACAATCATTGCGTTAAACGCCTGTGGCATGTACGCGCGCCAGCTCGTGCATGCTCATACGCTGGGTGGACTTTCCCGGCTGGTGCGCTTAGCGTGCTAACTTGCGATAAAAAAATTTGCAGAGTTTGAAGGGTTAAAAGTCAGAGCACGCCTGTGTAGTATGAGATGGGAAGATGGCGATGGCAGCGCCAAGGCCCAAAGCCTATAGGAGGTGATGAGGGGCAATCGGAGACGATAAGTAACAATACGACCGATTTTTAACGATTGATCGCCGGCAGGAGAGGCAGCAAGGCCGGGCAACTGTAGACTGCTGCCATCTTGGGCTTAGACTTAACATGGCTGCTCCAGCTCGGGGATGGAGTCCAGGAAAACATCTGTAAGGCTCATTCGGCCCGGCAGCTTTTTATGACGGATCAGATGTCTGTTTGTGCTGGAAGAAAATATCAAATACTGGGCAACAAAAAACAAATAATAGAATCAGGGCGGCCGAGCCAAGAGGAGGCATTAGCTGGACTCGGGTGGGCCATTCGTCACAGCAGCCTAGAGGGGCTCCTGAAGGGGTTAATGTGCTGCGCTCAGGGCCCACCCAAGGGAAACGCAACCATAAAGGCAGGAACAGGCAGAGAGATCCGCAGAGCCGGCTGACTGCACTGCCACAGCACACACGAGGGATGGAGGAATCCCTGGACTCCAACAC
>NW_017306273.1:5802144-5837025 GCF_000935625.1 Nanorana parkeri
GCCTCTAATAACATTACTGACATACGGAATATGGAACCATCCGTGTGCAATTCACTGCAGAGAGAGCCGGAGGAGCCATATCTAGGTGTGGGCTCAGGATGGTGGAGGGACAGACAGACAGGAGATGGATGGATGGATGGATGGATCAGAATATGAATAGACTGACATAAGGCTGACTGGAAGACGGACCATCACTATATATATATATATATATATACACAGTATCATGTTATTCTCTAATACATACATGGATGATTGGGGTGTGGGGAAGGAAGGAATAATATTAAAATGGAGCCCCCATACAACCAGCTGTGCGACTCATGACACATACAATCCATGGAATGACTACACAGAATCGTGTGTGTGTGTGTGTATGTACAGTATATATGTATGTGTGTATGTACAGTATATATGTATGTATGTATGTATGTGTGGGATGACATCTGGGAATATTGATCATACGGGGAATGATCAGTTCTGGGTGAATGTGTGAATAATCCGCCACCTTCCACTAAACAGAATAATAATAATGACATCAGGGGACATGCCCAGCCATACATCATGCCATAGCTCTGTCATACATGTTGCATATTGTCCTATCATGCATGTCACATACTGTCCTGGCATGCACGTTGTACAGTGTCCTGTCATACATGTCACATTCATGTGAGTACCTATGGAACCTCCACCCAGTATGATGTAAGGGGGGGATGGTGACATCCCATTCTGAGCCCCTCAGTTGTTGTGATGGTCGCAGTGACGTCACATGACGTCACCCAGTCGCGATGCCGCACCCCACCGTCTGTGACCAGCCCCTCCCGCTATAGGCGGCCCAACCCAGCAGCCCTGAGGACTTACCGTGAGTAGGGGGCGGCTGAGGATGCAGCCATGGAGAGGGGAGGCCGGGACCGTGCGGCACTACGAGGGAACAATCCGTCCTCCTCCGCTGACTGACTCTGACTGAGGCCCCCCAGAGCACAGCCGAGCCAGCGCTGGAAAGCCCCGCCCAGCTTGCTGGACTGACGGCCGCCATGGCCAATAACCAAGCGAGCTGAGCAGCGGAGAGCCAATAAGAGCAAGAGAGGGGGAGCTGGAGATGACGTCCCGGGATGCGGAGATTGCGGATGCGCGTAGAGAGAAGTTGCTGACCTCTAGCGGTCGGGATAGGGTGGTGCGGCAGAGACGGTGCAGACGCAGCATCAGCACCAGGGTGTAATAAAGAAGCTGCCAGCTGGATCACACCCGGGGCTGGGGGGAGTCATACAAAGGGCACAGCAGGGGAACCAGACACCCGAAAGATTTAATATCCAAAGTGCAGCTGTAGGACAGGAACAAGGACCCAGAATACCGGAGCAGGGACCCCTGCCTAGGACACAGGAGCAGGCAACAGAGACCCCTACTCGGGGCACAGCAGCAGGGACCCCTACCCAGGACATAGGAGCAGGCAACAGAGACCCCTACCCAGGACACAGGAGCAGGCAACAGAGACCCCTACCCAGGAGCAGGCAGCAGGGACCCCTACCCAGGAGCAGGCAGCAGGGACCCCTACACAGGACACAGGAGCCGGCAACAGAGACCCCCTACCCAGGACACAGGAGCTGGCAGCAGGGACCCCTACCCAGGAGCAGGCAACAGAGAACCCCTACCCAGGAACAGACAGCATAGACCCCGACACAGGAGCAGGCAGCAGAGACCCCCTACCCAGGACACAGGAGCAGACAGCAGGGACAATTACTCAGAGCCCAGAAGCAGGCAGCAGGGATCCCTACCCAAAGCCCAAGAGCAGGCAGCAAACTTGTACTCAGAGCACAGGGGCAGACAGCAAGGAGCCATGCCCAGAACACAGGATTAGGTGCCCATATCCAGAGCACATAAGCAGGCAGCATTGGTTTACACCCAGAGTCCGGGGTCAAGCAGCAGGACCTTGAACCTAAAAGCAGGCATTTGCACCTGGAACCCAGGAGCAGGCACTCGCACCTAGAACCCAGGAGCAGGGACTCACATATAGAACCCAGGAGCTGGGAACAGGGATTCGCATCTAAATCATAAGAGAAGGCCACACTCATATAGTGAGGAAAGGCACAGGCACTCAGAATACAGCAAGGGGCAGCAGAAGTCCACACAGGAGCAGGCCACAGTCATACACCGAACCTCATACACAGGATAGGAGTAGGCAGCAGGGATGCTTAGAATGAGTTCATACATCACAAGCAAGTCTTCTAGAACAGAAAGTTCTAGATAAGAAAGTCCCCCCACACATGACGTGTGCGGGGTACTCCCATACGTGGTCTCTCCTGTCTCCTCTCCTCCTCTGCCCTTATTTTTATTTAAATTGAAAAATGCAACAGACTGAGCTGATGATCTCTGCTCATCCCCACAAGGAAGTCAATGGAAGATTCTTTCATCCTGTTAGACATGCAGCTTTTCATCTTTTTTTTTTGTCAAAGAAAATCCTGCGTGTTGCCCAGACCTCGCTGGCATCAAATCACAGGAGTGAAAGCTGATTGTGTGACCCACGGCTTCAAGTGCATGCCAATCCAAAAGCTAAATCTTCATATGTTGCAGCACCCTTAAAGCTCAATGGTCTTCATTTATTTTATTATATTAAAAAAATTACATCATTACATTCTCATACCTAGAACTTGCTCTTTCTCAGGATGACAACTCCAGCGTAGCAGTGGCGTTGTCATCCCGTCATATGCTTGACAGTTCATCTGTCGGGGTTTTTTTGTTTCCTATATAAACCTGAAGCCATATTTTTGTTTAGTGTTGGACGTCCGTCGTGTTTTTTTTAATATTGTTGTGTCCCCCACTGAGGAGATTCGCCCTCTCTGTTTGCCGCGGTGACACATGAGGGGTAATTGAAAGTTGTCACCGGGTCAGGAGTAGAGGGGAAATCTTACAATGTGACAACTAAGACTTACCTCCCACTTCCTTTTGTGTCACCAGACAGGAAGAAAAGGAAAGTCTCTCCTGGGAAATGAAATTAGCTCATACTAATTCCACTATTGAGTGGAGATAATCCTATGACCACATCATATATAACAATAAGTCATCCAATTATGTTCATACAATCCTAATGACTGTAATATAACAAGTCTAAAACCCGTTTCACACATTTAGAAGCATCTGCCCAGCTTAGCCTCTTCCTATTCAAGCCATATAGACATTGTGTGCCCCACAGTATTCAATTCATTTCAGTATTTATGAACCATCCAGCTGCACACATTACACTTCGCTGTATCCTGTATCTATCCTATGAAATAAAATGTCAGGGGTCTAACCATCCCCTGCTCCATCGAAAACCCTCCAAATTTTGTCCTAATATGTCTGTGATGGTTTTCTCTGATCCAGGTCATGGTTTAGGTTACGGGTGGGCAACTCTGGCCCTCCTGCTGTGATGAAACGACAAAATCACATGATCCCTCTGCTTATGGGAGGCGTGGCTGCCAAAGTCTTGCAATGCCTCATGGGGCATGTAGTTTCACAACAGCTGGAGGGCCGGAGTTGCCCACCCCTGGTTTAGCTGGTAGTAGATAGTCACAATTAACTAGTCTTGTTCTGTGAGGTTGAAGACATTTTGTAGCTTCTCCAATCTACTTCTACAGATCTAATGAGTGTCAGGAAGATAACTCAGCATTAAATGTACACAGGTGGCACAGACAGAATAATCCAATCCCCCATGGGAAGGTAGAGGTTGATTGTCCATGAACAGGATCGGAGGTGTATAGGTTGCGGAGCCGCAGTGTTCTAGGTACATAATACCATTCTTGGTGTAAGGTAGTCTGCACAGCTGCTAAGCATTTGATTTGGATGGCTGAAGTTGAGAATTGTTGCTAAAATTCCAGGGTAGGGATGTTAAAATGTCAATAGATGTTGAAGACAGATATGGTTGAAGGCTCTCCCCCATGTTCAGGGATGGTTGCTCCAGCCTGACATAGATGGCCTTTTTTATGCCACTTGTAAACCAGTTGTCCTCTTTGTCTAAAATGTGCAGCTCACCGTCCTAAAAAGAATTCCCCTTTTCCTTAAAGTGACACTAAACTCAGGAGTTAAAACTTAAAAATACATTCAGGTACCTTAACTATGAACAAAAATGTAACTTATTTGTGTATCACTCGGCTGTAGATCCTCCAATCATCTCTGAATTGATGCTGACACTGTCCTTCCTTCTGGAGGGGAGCTACTTTTGTTCCCCATGGTCCCTGTGTGTTGTAAAGTAGTCACCGCTCCAAGCTCGCTCCCGGGTTGGTCTACAATCTCATGTTTAGTTTACTTATTTGTGTTGAGACTGTAGTCCATCACGGGAGTGAGCTTGGATCGGTGATTACCTTACAACACACACAGGGACCATGGGGAACAATAGTAGCTCCCCTCCAGAAGGAAGGACAGTGTCAGCATCAATTCAGAGATGATTGGAGGATCTACAGCCGAGTGATACACAAATAAGTTACATTTTTGTTCATAGTTAAGGTACCTGAATGTATTTTTAAGTTTTAACTCCTGAGTTTAGTGTCACTTTAAGGCATAGCGAAACCTTGTTGGACCTCTAGAACTTGCCCTCCTATGATGGACCATTTGCATTTTAGCCTTAAATGTACAGTTTACGTTATATTGAATATAAATGCACAAGGTTACTTTCAGTAGGATCTGCATGTTGAAACAAGCAGAAACTACAGATAGACTGTCAGCTGGGGTTGTATGCAAATCTTGACTTTCCGTGCAATCATCAGTCTTAACCCTGCCACCCTGACAAGGCCAACCTCTCTTGAGGGAAATTGAAAGTACCAGAAACACTTTCTGACTGTTTATTGTTCTCTCCAAGCTCACGCCCGTGGTGTTGCTCCCTCTTCTTGGCATAAACATAAATGCTTAGCTGAGCCAACTGTCTTTGTTTATGGATGGCCAGCCCAGAAACATGACACAAGGCTTGCACATCCTTGGATGTCCTGAGGAGGACAATTTAAGATGTAACCCCGCTATTGGAAGGATCAATAACTGGCTGCCCTAAGGACGGCAATACAAAATCTAATTCTACTATTGGAGGGCCCGTCCTTGGCTGTCCTAAGGATGGCCACCTGAGATCTATCCCCACTATTGGAAGGCCCAATCCTTGGCTGTCCTAGGGATGGCAATTCAACATCTACACCACTATTGGAAGGCCCAATCCATGGTTGTCTGAGGGATGGCAACCTGAGATCTATCCCCACTTTTGGAAGTCCCAATCCTTGGCTGTCTTAAAGAGGGCAATTCAACATATACACCACTATTGGAAGGCCCAATCCTTGGCTGTCCGAGGGATGGCAATCCGAGATCTATCCCCACTATTGGAAGGCCCAATCCTTGGCATCCTTAAGGAGGGCAATTCAACATCTACACCACTATTGGAAGGCCCAATCCTTGGCTGTCCTAGGGATGGCAACCTGAGATCTCAACCCACTATTGGAAGGTCCAATCCTTGGCTGTCCGAGGGTTGGCAACCTGAGATCTATCCCCACTATTATAGGCCCAATCCTTGGCAGTCTGAGGGATGGCAATCTGAGATCTATCCCCACTATTGGAAGGCTCAATCCTTGGCTGTCTTAAGGAGGGCAATTCAACAATTACACCACTATTGGAAGTCCCAAACCTTGGCTGTCCTAAGGATGGCAGTCCGAGATCTATCCCCAGTATTGGAAGGCCCAATCCTTGGCTGTCCTAGGGATGGCAATCCGAGATCTATCCCTACTATTGGAAGGCCCAATCCTTGGCTGTCCTAGGGACGGCAATCCGAGATCTATCCCCATTATTGGAAGGCCCAATCCTTGGCTGTCCTAAGGATAGCAATTCAAGATCTTCACCACTATTGGAAGGCCCAATCCTTGGCTGTCCTAAGGATAGCAATTCAAGATCTACACCACTATTGGAAGGCCCAATCCTTGGCTGTCCTAAGCACCGCAATTCAGAACCTAACCTCTCTACTTAAAGGCCTAATCCTTGGCTGTCCCAAGGTGGGCAATTTAAGGTCTAACCCCCTCTATTGGAAGGCCCCATGCAATTATTGGACTGCATAGGAATTCCCCAGAGGGGGTGGTATTGAGCATTTGTGACCATCATGTAGAGCAAGGGTAGGCAAACTTCATCTCTCCAACAGTGGTGAAACTACAAATCGAATCATGCATCCTCCTCTGGAAGTCATGTCTGTGGCTGTCATTATTCTTACACGGCCTAATGGGATTTGTAATCGCACCACAGCTGGAGGGCCAGAGTTTGACCACTCCTGATGCAGAGCTAAGAAATCATTGAATATATGGGAGGCACTACTTCACACTGCCCTATTCAGCAACTGATCACAGGGGTCCCGGAGGGTTTGAGCATGGGCACATTTACCACTTCCATCATCCCCAGCGAGCCATCTGTCCAGATACACAGTGTATGGCTGGCTTTAGATTTTCATGGGTCTCTCAGCAGTTGTTTATCCTGCAACAAGATAATGAAACCACAAATCTGATCAAAGAACTCCAATTTCCGTTTCCCCTTTATTCAGAAGTCGACTCTGAGCCTTTCTATATCCATTTTTTATATAACACTAAGGTCTAATAAGTCCAGATAGCTTTCATTTCATTATGCATCTTCATTTTTTTCATCTGGCCTTGTATGAGTGGGTTAAAAATAGACATTTGTGCGAGTATAGCTATGTTTTTACAAGCCCTCGGCACTGAGTCACACTGACATAGGGGTGTCATTTAATCTTTTCATGATTTCTCATTTCTTAACCCAGCATCTTGCCGGTGAGTGGGCTTGGTGGCTTACGCAGTATTATCGCCCTGGTCACGGCAGTTCTGTGAGAGAGGATGTTATTAATATCTGATGAGTGTACAAAGCTTACTGTCCTTCCAGACAGGTATCTATGTCCGCATCCTGGCAGCGCTCAGAAATACACTGCATTAGGGATATATGAAAGCTAATGTCCAGGCAAACAGCTAAATACTCAAAATACATATAGGTGACCTGTTGTACATGCCATAGGAATTGTAATTCTGTTGAGCTGTTATTGTTATCCAAACACCCCAGCCGGAGAGCTACATTGCAGTAAGCCAATACAGCCTGGTCTAAAACCAACCCCAGCCTGTCATTGGACAATGAAGGAGCAGAGCTAGACTGATTCGCTCATCCTTGTGCTCTGCCCTCCTGTAATCACGATGATAAGCAGCACCGTGCAAAGAAGCAGAGCCCTGATTGGTTTACAGTGCCGTCCCTTCCTCTTCCATTGTGACTGCTACCATACAGAATAAATTCAGATCATTTTTCTTGTTCTAATAATGTTCTGTTTTGTAATGAACACTGACCTGGATTTTGTTAGCTTTGGATAGAGTAAGGCAGGTTCATAACCCCTCAGCTTTTTTTTGGCAATCTGAGTCCTGCTGGGGAGATTTCCCTTCACTTCTTGTCTACCAAAACAGGAAGTGAGAGAAAATCCCTCCAAAAAGAGGGAAATCCCTGGTAGTTAGCAAGGCCACCAAAACATCTGTTCCTGTTCTGGTGACAACGCAAAATGTGTGATTTTCTTTCGCTTTCATTGATAACGGTCACTTTAATTTAAAGTGACACTAAAGTCTGGGGTTAAATCCTAAAAATAAATTCAAGTACCTTAAAGTGACATTAAACCCTCAGATTTTTTAACATAAAACAATACTGTAATGTGTGCCTTAGTGTAATCCTTGGTAGTTTCCCTTCTCTTTGCTGCTCTTCCCTTTTAAATCCTTATCTGTTCTCATGCTGGGCAGAACTTCTGTTTTGCAGCAGACTGCCTTGTCTCTGAAATGGATACATGGTGTCTGTGTGCAGGTTCACAACCTGAGCCAGCACTACAGGAAGAGGCACTCAGCTGCAAAGGGAAGGTCTCCCCAAGCATGAGAAGAGATACATATTTAAAAGGAAGAGCAGCAAAGAGAAGGGAAACAACCATGGATTACAGTAAGGCGCACATTGCAGTATTGGTTTATATTAAAAAAATCTGAGGGTTTAATGTCACTTTAACTATGAACAAAACTGTCCTTTATTTCTGCATCATTTAACTGTAGATCCTCAAATCATCTCTGAATTGGTGCTGACACTGTCCTTCCTTCTGGAGGGGGGTTACGTTTGTTCCCCATGGTCCTTGTGTGTGTTGTAAAGTAGTCACCGCACCGAGCTCACTCCTATGATGGACCCCAATCTCATGTTTATTTTACGAATGGTTACCATGGAGATCAGCGACACAATAGAAGGAAACAGTGATGGTAATGCATGCAAAACTACATCCAGGACCGGAATGTCTTCCGGTAATCTGGACTAATTACTTTGTACCGCTCATGCAGGGACACATTCTCCCTAATGCTGCCATGCCTTGGGGTTTGCCCAACCACTGATCTGTCAGGAGTGTAATAGGATTATCTCAAAGCACGATGCTGCATGTTACATGACAGACCATACTTTATAGAACACTGACTATCGTGTCCCCTCAGCTGCAGAATTGTCCTCTTCTATACTCCAATACTTCCATATGTCCTATACCCAATTACTCATCACCTGCACTAATGCCCTCTTCACTCCTTCCATATATCCTGTAGCAGATATTCATTGTGTCTTGTATTCGATATTCTGTACTCCCTCCATGCGTCTCATATCCAGTATTCTGTCCTCCCTCCATATGTCTTGTATTCGATATTCTGTACTCCCTCCATGCGTCTCATATCCAGTATTCTGTCCTCCCTCCATATGTCTTGTATTCGATATTCTGTACTCCCTCCATGCGTCTCATATCCAGTATTCTGTCCTCCCTCCATATGTCTTGTAGCCAATATTCAGTACTCCCTCCATGTGTCTCCTATCCAAATATTCTGCACTCCCTCCATGTGTCTCATATCCAGTATTCTGTACTCCCTCCATGTGCCTTGTATCAATTCTGCACTCCCTCCATGTGTCTTGTATCCAATATTCAGTACTCCCTCCATGTGTCTTGTATCCAATATTCTGCACTCCCTCCATGTGTCTTGTATCCAATATTCAGTACTCCCTCCATGTGTCTTGTATCCAATATTCTGCACTCCCTCCATGTGGCTTCTACTCCTTCCACGTCATGTACCTGATAGTCTACTATGCTATCTCCATATATCCTGTATAGTTTATCCATTGCCTGCAATCTTCTTCAATTGTGCTTCCATATCCCCTATACCTCATTATAATTCACCCACAACAATCACTTCTTCCACACTCCTCACTATAGTTGGGGGGCCAATCGGCCAGAAATTTATAGCAAATTCGTAAAAAAGAATGCAGGTCAATCAAGACGGTCTTAAAACTTGATGCATACTTGTACCCTTTATATTTTAGTTGGATGCTAAAAGCCACGGAGGTTTCCAGGGTGAAGAGCTCTGTGAATTGTTCAGAAATAGACCGTCAAATGTCAGTGTAGGGAATCGTGTGCTGAGGAGGATCTTGTGAGTGGAGGACAAACACCTCTGTATACGTCATCCACTTGTATATTTTCTCTCAACAGGGTTGCAGTTCGTAGCAAAGACAACAGATACACTATATTGCCAAAAGTATTGGAACGCCTCTCCAAATCATTGGATTCAGTTGTTCTGTGACATTTCCTTGCTACTAAATATTCCGCAGTCACCTGTTACTGGTATTACAACAAAGTGGAAGCATCTGGGAACAACAGCACCTCAGCCAGGAAGTGGTAGGCCACGTCACATGACAGAGCGGGGTCAGCGCATGCTGAAGCGCACAGTGCGCAGAAGTCGCCAACTGTCTGCAGAGTCAATGGCTACAGACCTCCAAACTCCATGTGGCCTTCAGATTGGCACAACAACAGTGCGTAGAGAACTTCATGGAATAGGCTTCCATGGCCGAGCAGCTGCATCCAAGCCTTACATCACCAAGTGCAATGCAAAGCGTGGGATGCCGTGGTGTAAAGCACGCCGCCACTGGACTCTAGAGAAGTGGAGACGTGTTCTCTGGAGTGACCAATCACGCTTCTCTGTCTGGCAATCCGATGGACGTGTCTGGGTTTGGCGGTTGCCAGGAGAACGGTACTTGCCTGACTGCATTGTGCCAAGTGTAAAGATCGGGGGAGGGGGGATCATGGTGTGGGTGTGTGTGGGGGGGGGTATTGTTTTTCAGCAATTGGGCTTGGCCCCTTAGTTCCAGTGAAGGGAACTCTTAAGGCATCAGCACACCAAGACATTTTGGACAATTTCATGCTCCCATCTTTGTGGGTACAGTTTGGGGACGACCCCTTCCTGTTCCAACATGACCGCGCACCAGTGCACAGAGCAAGCCCGGCCTTCTCGTCCAACATCAGTACCTGACCTCACAAATGGTCCAACATTCCCATAGACGCACTCCTAAACCTTGTGGACGCCTTCCCAGAAGAGTTGAAGCTGTTATAGTGGCAAAGGGCGGAGCCAACTCAATACTGAACCCTACGGACTAAGACTAGGGGCCATTAAAGTTCATGTGCGTGTAAAGTTCGGCTTCCCAATACTTTTGGTAATATAGTGTATGTGAGAGTGAGCTTTTTCAAAAGGGGTTGTCATTGTGCAGCACTACAGATCCTAAGGGGATGAGTCAGATAATACTTGACTTGGAGATATGTCTACCAGGGAATGGAGCCACCACATGAGTAGAGGCCAAGGTCTGTTCTGTCTAATTTGGTTCCTAAAAAAAAAAAAATCTGCCATGCTATTATAGGCGAGTAGAGGACCGTTGCTTATTAAGCTTGGTGGTATTTCTGGGCAGAAAATCTTGATTTCCACATAGGGATCAGGGAGCAATGTGCAGTAATGATGTCTTTCCTTTTGTATAAGGACTAGAAATGGGATTTTCTAGTGTTTGAGCTGCTAAGGTGGTCATATCTGATCTCTGGAGCAAAGATTGCATGGAAGTTTTATGCTCAACGTCCACCTCGCTTGTGCTGTATGGATTCAGGTTATACAAGGAGCTGTCGTATTCTTGGTCTGGAGGGGGACAAACCAGGGCTCCATGAGTATTTCTGGTCCCTAGGGTATGTGTGTGATTTTGAACTGCTCTGGTCAGTAGTTTGCCACACGTGTTTCCCCCTAATATATGCCAAATTTCAGTGTGAATGCTTTCATCTTATAGTTAATCCCCCATCAGCAGTTCAGGTCTCATGGTGCCTTTAAGGTTTTGGGGGTTGATGGGAGGTGAAGAGAGACACGGACCGACGCGGGGTTGGATTATGGAAGGAAGGGAGAGACCCCAGGGTTGCATAAAAAAAAGTTTAAGAAGGCCTGCACTAGAGGAGTGAGTCAGGTGTCACATAGGTGGAGAGCAAGCAGTTTTTGGAAAGTGCTGCATGGGAGTTGTTTTTTATTTTTAAATCTGAGTTAATATAAATCATACCTCCCACTGTCAATGAGTTTGGCTAGAAATGTACACCATGCATTTGGAGGGCAGTGTACACGTTTACTATGGTGACTGGGTTTTATGCTAGAGAACCTTTCAGTATTATGTACCTGCTTTCTTCATCTTTCATTTCTTCCAAATATCTAAGTGGGGACGAATGAGGCAAGAGAATGGAAATGCCTTTAGACTTGCTAGCATGTTCCTTGTTAGCACACCCAAATGGCCCCTGGCTGCTCTCCTACGTCTCCCAGTCTGAACTCTGCTGTACAGGGGACTGCAGAAGACTGATATCAGGTCAAAGTCGGGTACACTGCTCGCATTTAAAAACACATTTAGGCCTTGTTCACACCAAGCACGTTCCAGGAGCAGAGCAGATACAGACCGGAGCAAAACTGCGTCCAATGTATTCCAATGGTATTTTTAGCCCCCAGTTCACATCGCAGCGTTCCGTTCCAGAGCAGGTAAAAAAAAACCTGCAGCAGGCCCTATTTTACCTGCTCGCAAACGCCCTGGACTGCACTGAAAGCCCATTTAAAAAAACGCATCACAACCCACTGCACTGCATGTGCAGAAACTCATGCAGATCTGCTCTGCATTTGGTGTGAACAAGGCCTTAATGATGGAACAATGAGTTCAGAGCTTTATCAATGTGTGTCTTTTATACCTGACAGGAGTTCATCTTCGGAAATTGATGCAGAACTAGTAATCATCAAGACACATACACCAATCCAAAACATGGCCAGCTCCTATTTCTAACCATTTAATACGGCTCACACTGTCAAAAGGACCTAAAATAAAAAATCCACTACATTACAGTAGGGAATGCCCTTTTTCTGCAGTTTATCATTCCTTTGGACAACAGGGTGTTATTAGTCAGCTCATTATACTGTTCTAAAATCCCCTTCCGAAGCGATCCTTTCGCTGTCACAATGCGATAAAACGCACAGGCATAGCCGGAATTCTGGAGAGGAGACGCCAACAGATTTGCATGCGACACGGTAATCTTATATTGCAGCTACAAGCCGCTAAACAGGGATTACACTTCCCCCTGGTGTACAGGGACTGTTTAATTGCTTCTTAGAGTTGGGATTTTGTATTTGTACCGCCTTGTAATAAAATAAGGCAAAAATCTCACACGGGCTTATCTATTTGTTTCCTTGTCTGAATTATGGTCAAAGCTAAACTAATCACGGGTATAAAAATTAAAACAAACAAAAATAAAAGAACAGTTGGGCTTTTCACACATTTAATCATCCTTCCTAAAAACAAAGGAGGGAAGATATGTTCACAATTGGTGACTTCGGAGGCATTGCCTATTTTCATTGGAATTTAATTTTCCATATCATTTTCATATATTGCCAATTGACATCTAATATACAGGCTGATAACCACGAGAGGGAGCACCTGTGTCTACCAGAGTAATTGGCATCCAAAATCATTACCAGGTAAAGATGTAGCAGACTGTATAGAAGCTTACAGGATGTCTAAAGCTAAAAACAAACATGTTATTATTGCAGGTAGATGTGGTGCTGGTGTTTTATTTTTTCCAATCTTTATTTTCCCCTGGTATTCCTGCAAATAACATTGTTTTTCCTGCCTTTATCTCACAGGAAGTGAGACATGGCCTTGCTGACAACAGGCATTTTCTGTACTTGATGAAACTGTTATTTGCCTAAAAGAAAAGCAGCTACTCCATCTAAGGACTGGTAACCAGAAACATATTACAGTTTTGTGTTTCGATACACTCATTTTAGCATATTTTTTGTTTAGGTCCAATTGAAAAGGAAAGGATTCAATGTATTTGGAGTGTCCATGTCTTAAAGGAGAACTGTGGGGTGACTTGTTTTTGGCATAGTTCTCTTTTGGGACATTTCCTACATCTTCCCTTGACCCAAAACTCAGCATATAGAGGGCTATTGCGTGCTATATGCCAACATCGCCGCAACCGGGATGGATCCTGACAATGGTATCGAGATCCACCCAGCTGGCTGATTGAAAGCTGGCTCAGACTCTCTAGAGACAGAGCCAGCTGTGGCCGCCCCCTCCCCTGTCTGTCCCTCCAGTTAGTGCTGGAGGATCAGAGAGGGGAGGGCGGAATCATTGCAGACAGTGGTGGCTGACAGTCACCTCTCTCTGCAGGGAGATGATCGGGAAGTGAGCGCATCAGCAATATGTTTTCGCTCACTTCCTGATCAATAGAGTGAGCAGGATGATGATGCATAAATGATGCAGTGCTTCATTTAACCCTTAAGACTGTGGCCATCTTGTGGAGAAATAAAGAAGTGCAGGAAACGGCTCCGCAGTGAAAGCTGTTTTTCTTTTTTTAGTTGTGCAATCGCTAGGGATATTTTGGTGTAAAAAAAAAAAAATGCTAGTAGTTAGGCTTTAAGATAATACCTGGGATTCCTGCCATGAAGGTCCATTTTAAGATACTTCCTGTTATGCGATGATATCCCTCTGTCCCTGTCTCTCAACTGTGTTCTTGCATTGTAACCCTGTCACATGCAACCCTGGCGGAGAATACAAGCCACCATAGCAACACGCATTGCACAACCATGGTCCACTGTTGCCACCATCAAGAAGCTGATCCAAGGATGTGCAGCCATCAGGCATGCAGACAGAAGTGGCTGAAATAGTCCTTCAGCAGAAATGAGGTACAACAAAGATAAAAAAGAAAGACGTAGAAAAAAAAAAACCATGGAAATTGTTGTTATTAGCAAACCCAATGTATTGCAGTTATGGTTTATAATAGGCTTACCTTGATGGTCTGAATGGAAATGGTTGTAATTCTGATCAGAAACTAAATGAAAATCGAACACAAACACATGTGAGAGGCATCCTTGAAACAAAATTTTCACAAATACAGCAAAAAATTAAGAGGGGGAAAAATTGCTGCAATTTGCTGAATCGGGCATAAAGCGGGTGTAATCGACCGTTTCAGGGTTGTGGAAGCAGACATTCATATTCAGTAACGCTGTCCATCCATAGGATTAATTAATGGACGTTTCCAGCTAAATTGGACACAATTTGATTTGTTGGTGGCACAACCCAACTCGACAAGAGTCAATTTTTCAATCAAAGGAGCCAGGTGGAAAATTGTCAGATGAACAGTGACTGCAGCAAATCAGATGCAGCCATTGTTGGGGTATTCTGACAGCTGCAGTCAGTGGATGTCAGCATACAATAGTTGGCAGGGGAAATTTCCCTCACCCATGCCAAGACGTGATGATGTCAATGGTCCTTAGACCCACCAGAGCCCAGAGAAGGAGTAGCTGTGGGGACTGGTCTAGCAACCCGGAGAGAGCAGGCAGAACCAAGTAAACCTGCTTTGTTTCCCCCAGGACAAAACAGGCACTTAACCCTTTCAGTGCAAGGGGTAGCCCCACTGCAAGAGTACATTTTGATTTTTTGTGAAGTTCTTGTTTAACATTTCTGATGTCATCACAGGCACACCAACATTCAACATTTACTTCCGTGGCCAAGTGCATCTTCCAGCCATGGGGGTAGCAATCCAGGAATAACACACACAAACACAGCAGTGTTGTCACCATTTATTGTATTTCCAGAGTCCAGAGCCTATCAGGGAGGAGAAATCTGCCATGAAACTGAAAATAAAAAGGAGAGGGGGGGCACACTTCTATACCTTTTTACAGGCTTTAGGATAAAACTTTCCTGCCGTTCCACATAAAGGTAGTCCAGGAATTCAAGTATGCTGTGGAGGGCAGTAATACAAAAGGATTTCATAAAAAAATAAAGCAGAGAGAAAAAACAAAAAAAGAAAAAAAGTACGAGGACAGCTTGCCCTGGCCAGACTCCCTGGCACCAGTCACTTTGGTAAGGCTAGACATGGGTGCATACAGGAGATCTCCTCTCCCCAGTGCGGGATGAGGTAAAGCAAGGGCAATGGAGGGTGCAACCTGTCCGACGGGTCACACGCTATATCTAAACATGTCTTCCATTATAAAATGGCTCCCATGGCAGATCTTAGAAAGCTTTTTAAAAAACAAAGAGCATTACCTTGCGTGTGAATGAAAAGAAAAACGTTTGCTTCTTGCTAAAATATTAGACTCACCAGCTTCCTATAAACTCTTGACATCGGTGAGACCCCTTCGCCCCCGCCCTGAGATCCCAGCTCCGCCCCCTGTCACGGCTGAATATTTCTTGTCTGCTTTGACCTGACTAAGGATATATATTCAAATCTGCCAAAATCCACTCAGATTGTAGTGATCGCCACTCGAGAAAGATTTAAGGAAAACCGCTTAGGGTGGACTTGTCCTTTAAACCAAAAATTCTATCTCTAATGTACATTATGTGTACATTATATAATGTACATATGTTATATATAACATCAATATATAACATACATTAAATCAGAATATTTAGATTACTAAGCGTAATACAAAAATTTGGCCCTGGCAATCGAATTTCACTTGAGTCCGTGAATCTTACCAACCTGGTTAACACACAAGAGTGGCAGGAACCTTGTTTCAATGCATTTCGATCAATCTCTAAATCCTTTATTTAGAACACGGATATCCAGGCGGGGAGAAGAGGGGAGGGAAAAAGGAAAAAACAAAAAACAGTAGCAGCAGAAGTAAAAAATAATAATTAAAAAAAAAACAAGACCCTCCGGTAGTCAGTACACTGATGCAGCTGGCTTGTCATAGAACCTTGATTGCCTCTATTAACTGTTTCATGTTTTGATGCATTTTGATGCAAAGGCGGTCTCTGCTTTCCATCTGGTAATGCTGGCCCTTATTAAGAAAATATAATCCCCTTGTTTTAAAGGTTTTTTTTCTTTTTTTTTTGTAACTATCCATCAGGTGAGCACGTCAATGCTTGCAATATTATTTAAATATATGTACAAGGTTCCAAGCCCCTGTGGCCATCCTCCAGTAATGCAAATATCTGAATGATGCGCCATTGTGTCACTGGTCAGTGTTATGCTTCTCCCGCATCCACGCGTGGATCCGCTCCTTCAGTTCTGGCACTGAGGAAACAAAACGGAAACGTGACCCATTATCAGGAGGAGAAATACACAAAAGGTGGACACAGATGGATGGTAGCACAGCTTAACTTTAATGCTGAACTCTAATCTGACTTTAACAACAGCAGAGACATGACAAGACCTTTACCTATGTAGTGTAACTCACCGAGAGTCCCTGCCTGAAAACGGTGCTGGTGTTAAGTGACACAGGAGTTATATCTTAAAAAACCATTTCAGTACCCTATTAGGCCCCGTTCACACCTTTCCGTTTTGTCGGGCGTTCAACGCTCTATGAACGCTCTACAAAACGTACAACCATGAAAATCCCATTGTTTTCTATGGGTATGGTTCACACCTTTCCGTATTTCCGCCCGTCTGAACGCCCTACAAAACGGCTGACGCCCAAACAAGTACATGTACTTCTTTGGGCCGTTTTGGAGGGCGTTTTCCATTGGGATACAGCCAAGTAGCCTTCGGAATCGCGCGACGGTCGCGCGTTTTTTTTACCGCGAATCGCGGTAAAAAAAACGCGTGACGGTCGCGCGACAGACGTGCATGCGTAATACGCCTAGGTGTGAACCCAGCCTTAACAAAAATGTATCTTATTTGTGTATCACTCGGCTGTAGATCCTCAAATCATCTCTGAATTGGTGCCGACACTGTCCTCCCTTCTGGAGGGGGCCAATAAAAGGCATTTTTAAGTTCTAACGCCTGAGTTTAAAAGGAGAACTATGAGGCGAGTGCTTTTCACTCACCTCATAGTTCTAGCCGACCTGTGACAATGAGACTGTCACAGGTCGGCTCAGTAGATCGGGAAGTGAGCGAACACATACCAGCGTTCGCTCACCTCTCGATCCTGTCACGGCTCTCTGCTGGATTCCCCCCGCTCCGATAGCGCTGAATGGCGGAACGGACGGGGCGGGTACAGCTGGCTCTGCCTCTAGATAGGCAGAGCCAGCTGTCAGTCATGCAGCTGGGCGGATCCCGGCATAATTGTCGGGATTCGCTTCAGCGTCTCAGTATACCGCGAGCAGCAGCTTGCGGTACAGTGAGCCTAGGGTGACGGGAGGACGCTAGTTTGTGTCCTCCCGTTACCCGGAGAACTATGGGGAAAAGCCTTAACCCCATAGTTCTCCTTTAATGTCACTGAGTCTCAGGGGTATATTGACTGAATGACTTGCCCGTGGCTGCCTCCTCATTGCCTCCCTTATGCATGCCCTCTCCTCCACAATTCATACAGGGTTATGCAAACTTTGGCCCTCCAGCTGAAGGGGAATTACAAGCCCTTAAAAAGGAGAACTATGAGGTGAGTGATTTTTCACACAGCCTCATAGTTCGAGCCGATGTGTGACAATGAAAGCTTAATAGATCGGGACGTGAGCGAACACATACCGTTGCTTGCTCACTTCTCGATCCTGTCCCTGCTTAGAGCCGGGACTGTCACTCACGATCCTCCAGCGCTGACTGGAGGAACGAACGGGGGAGGGGGCAGGTACAGCTGGCTCTGCCTCTAGATAGGCAGAGCCAGCTGTCAATCACGCAGCTGTGTGGATCTTTTTGGGTCACGGGAGGGCGCTAGTTTATGTCCTCCCGTGACCCTGAGGAAAACTATGGGGGAAAACACTTACCCCATAGTTCTTCTTTAGGGCATTGCAAGACAAGACAGCCACATGCATGACTTCCTGAGGCAGATGAATGATGGGATCTGTAGTACCACCACAGCTGAAGGGACAAAGTTTGACTACCCTTGCCTTGCAGGAAGTACAGCTTGGCTGCCGGGAAATGTAGTCCCTGCAGGACAGAAAAGTCACATGGCTGTCCACTTGGGAGGCAGGATGGCTTTCTCCTTTAGTACAGGAAAGGTGGTTGGTACAGTTCATGTGATCGCTAACAGAAACAAAAAGGCACTGAACTCAATGGCCTTTAAAATTTTTTACTGTAGATTGTCTTGACTAAGCGGAAAGTACATAGTGCTGCAAGTGTTTGTGTGAATGCAGATCAAATAGAAGTCTGTCACGCTGCATGGAAACCTAATCTATAAGCCAATCGTTACCTGGGGCATATTTTTCACAATCAAAAAAGCTCAACTGTTGGTTACTAAAGTTCTTGTTAAAAGTTAATAATTGCAGCGATATTCATATGGATGCCACACCAATTTGCAGGCGGTTATGTGTCCTGTACCTGGTTCAAGCATATTCTCAGTTAGGGTTTGTCTGCTAAAGGGGTCTGTTGAGGAGTTTAGGAGATGTCGCAGAATAATCGATCTGTCCATGACGTTTCCAGATGGCAGTCTCACCGGCTCCAACATTAAGGTATCCATCAGTGGATCTGAAAGAGGAACAAAGTCAACACCAAGGCACACGGAAGCAAACAAACAAATAAATAATGAATGGAATGTAGAACAATTTAGAGAGCCCTAAAATGTATAGTTAGTAACTGCTTTTTTTTGCATTCCATGCGCAGAGCAAACAAAAGCAGAATTTATTAGAAATGAAAAAACATGTATTAACGTGGCTAAAACATGGATCTAGTTAATGGTGCACTCGATACAGCGCATTATTAATGTACAGGTCATACACAGAGGGAGGAAGAGGTTAATGTGCAGGTCACATGCAATGAGGATAGACATGGGATTGGGGGGGGTCTGTGCAGGATAAGGGAGGTGAAGGAGTTAATACACAGGTCACACAAAGACAGCATGGAGAGGAGGGGGTAAATAAAAACGTGAAAAAAAAAAAAAGATCCCTTGCTATGCTAACTGATCCCTTCATTTATCTATTAATCATCTTCATTGAATAAAAACTACTTATGTACTGTACAGAGTCGATCCGAGTGGCTCTGTACCTTGTGATAACCAATAACAATGATTCCAAATCTAAAAAGTACTACTGGTTACACTGGAGAGTCCTCCCCTTCCTTTCACAATGAAGGAACGGGAGGGCTCTCCAATGTAAAGAGAAGTACTGTTTACATTTGGGATTCCTGTGCCACTCAGATTGGCTCTGTACACTGTGTCTGATCTGTGTCACTTGATGATGGCTCGGATCAGAGCCAGCTCGGGTGATGTATATAAATGGCAGTAAGGAGTAAGGCAATAACCTGCAGGGAGAAACAGACTTTGGGAGCTGTGTCTTTTTCTTATGTCCGTGTTTGGGCACTGGCAATATACAACCTGCAAGAGCACATTCTGGTACCTGTGGGCTGGACATCCCACAGGTAAATGACTTAATCTCACACTACATAACAATGGACACAGAGAGGATGTGTATCACAAATCCATATTCTGGTGACAGAACCCAAAAATGACACTAAGGTGGAGAGCAGAATGCTGTACCATACCTCGGAACTCGTCCGGTGCATCGCTATAATCAATCTCCGCTCGAGCGTTTCGCGCTACGATCTCCTCCACCTTCTCAGCAAGTAGCTTGAATTTCTCAATGGCAATGGTGGACTTTATCCCAGCTTTCCTCATCTTGGAAATTACCTCCTCAAACAGATCTTTGCTGTATGATCTCTGTAGGAGAAGAAATTAAGTTCCATGAGCAGCATTCTAAGAGTCTCTACATAGTTGTCACCAAAATTATTCCCCATTGAAAGATTTACCATCTATTCTTATTCTGGTGGCAAGTAAAGTTATGGATTTCCCCTCACTTTCTGTCTGTCAGAACAAATAAAAGGCAAAATCCCTAGAGGTGACACAGACAATAATCAGTCAGTGTTGTCACTACCACATCCAAAAAGAAGTCCTTTGAGCTGGACTCCGGGATAATCAAAAGGCATGTCTATTCTTATTTCAATCTTGTAATCAGTAATCCAATGTGCCTCTGTGCAGGAGCTTACTGTAATGAAGACCAGTCACTGCTGCCCTCCCTTCTTCTGCAGGGTGATTGGTCTTATATACACCCCCTCCAGTAGTTTTCTGCAGGCAGCCTGTAGTGTGTGGAGCTGCTGTGTCCTTCCCACAGCTCTGCGGTTTGCACAGGCATAGGGATGATACAACTGAAAATGTTACCATGTGCTATATGGGTTTATAAAAGGCATTTAGTGTACACAATCTGGATTTATAGTGTTTGCAGCTTTTTAGTAATATATTCAATTGAAGGTTTTTGTGCCCAGAATTCAGCTTCAACGAATACCTAAGCTGCAGAAGTGGAAAGAAAATATAATTCAGATATCAATATATTCTGCAGGAAATGTCAGGCATAGGGCCATCAGTCGGACAATCTTGGATAAACCTGGTGCAGCAGGGATTCTAGTTGCCAAACTAGGTAACATTTCAGTGTGGAAAACGTGGTAAAGGGAGCAAACAAACCTGGTCATCAGCTATAGCCTTTGCAAACCGCGCGCAGTCTAAATGCAGATAGATATCCGTGAGCTGGTCCAGGAGCTTCTTTGGTTCAAACCCGTATTTCTCTGGATTCTCCACCTTCAAGTCCCGACATTTGGGCCCACACAGCTGCTGTAGGTTAAAGTTCAGCATAGCAGCTAACCGAGGTCCAAGCTCCTGCACAGGAGAAAAGCAGATAAGAACTGGGCATGGGATTTCAGATGACCACATGCTTTAATGTTAGGTGCTCAGCACTCACGGGTCTCAGGAACGGCTTCTGCACTTGCTTGGTGAGAATGTGGAACATGTCTACCGTTTCTGTGGCTAAAGCAAGATAGGAGCGAGAGACTCTCTCATCTTGGGCCAGCTGAGACTGGCGTACTTGCTGCTGTTCCTGCAAAGCAAGATAAAACACAGTCTATTATAACAATAGTGCTGAGAGCAAACACTCAGGCAAGCCATTTGGGGATTTCTAAAAGAAACTCAGCTCAAAAAAGCAGAAATGGATTCTGGGTACAAGCTATTTCTACAAGAAAGGTCCAAAATACCACATGGCCATTGCTAAACCACACACCGACATAAAAACAGGGCCATTTTGACCTCCTGGCCTTATTGGTGAGGGCCTGTTGGCTCGTGCTACAGGTAGGGAGCCTTTAGGCAATATTCCAAGTGAAATGGATGCCTAAAAGAAGAAAAAAAAGGGACTTCTGGGTAAGTACCACATTAAGGATTTCTGAAAGTTTATTTCAACTTTTTTATTTTTTCATTTTTGGAGTAGAAAATTATTAAAACCCCTGTCAGGTTTTTCCAGTCATCTATGTCCCATTGGAAATATTTCTCTTGACTTCCTGCCCTGCAGACACAAGAAGTGAGGGGAAGTTCGTCTTAGGTGTCATTAGAAAAAAAGTGTCCCTTTTGCAAGACATCTCCTTTGTTCCTGTTCTGGTATTGGTAGAACTTTCCCTTTTCTTGTAGTACCCGTGACAATTGAGAAGGATGCATCTCCTAAGCAGGAGGACATGTGTTCCAACCTATCACCACTCTGTGCAAAACAAAAAGGTTTGAGCTTTTAATACAGTAAGCAAAAGTGACAGCAGTTCCAAAAGACAGTCACATGTGTTGCTCCACGATACCTGAATTCCAGCTGTTACTTATTCAAGTGCATGTTGAACAACAAACGTTAACGTGCAACCACCTGCTGCAAGACGAAGTTCCGTTACCTGATTGCCCTTCTCACGCATTGATGCCAATACTCATTGAGGGGAATTTATCAATAATGGAGCAGCTGTGAATGGCAACCAATCAGCTTCTTTCATTTTCAAAGCTCAGCTGAACAAACTGAAGAGAGAAGCCGATTGGTTGCCATGGGCAACTGCTCCAGTTTTGATTAATTCCCCTCAATGTACTTTATCATGCGTTTCGGTGCAACACACAAATTAAGGCACATGGCACAGCATGGTACGCAGGGTTTGCCATTACCAATGAATGGCACTGCAGCATATCTACAGAATGACACAAATTATGGTATGCTGCAAAAACGCATCTTCACGCACACTGCCACAGAGCAATACATTTGGATACATTTTCCCCACTGTATTTTAGCAATAATACACTATAAAATTAGTTCACTACTAGAAGCTCTAACCCGAGCCAGCTGTTCCCAGAGCTCCTTGTTCCTCATCTCCTCCTGCACCTCGTGGATGCGTTTTAGGGACTCCAGGCTCTCGTCCAGCAGGAACGTGGTGTCATTTATCAGCATGTTTATGTAACGCACAAACTGTTTCCCCGAGCTGTAAAACAAAAGGCCTCCGATATCAGATAGGGAAGGCTAAAGAAAACACAAGATCTTAACAATACATTGCTTTTCCTGCCCCTATAACTTGAGCAGAGATCAGCTGAACACAGGGAGAGTCACAGCTTTTCCACTTCCCATCGACATGACTGATTGTCCTAGTTTAGGTCACGGGGCTACATTAGGGCAGCCCGGCCGAAAAAGAGCATGCTTAAACGTTTTCCTGGGAAATTGCAAATTGTTTCCAAGCCAATTGGGAGATTTAATCAGTTTCTAGAAGAGCCTTCAAGGATAATTTTGCTTCAGGTGCTCAAGGCACCTCAACTTCTAATGCATTTTGCAGAGCCACCACCTCTACCGCACAGTAGCTTTTGGTTGCCAACAAATCCACACAAGCCAACCATAATAAAATTAGCAGTATGGAGATCACCACTTTTAATAGGCAAAATCAGGTTTTAGCGTCTGACCTAAAACAAAACGCCCGCATTTGTCTATTCTCTGTGACCCAAAGGTCTTCTGACCCTTTACTCCACCCCATCTCCCAAGTTGTCAACTTCCTAACCCTACCCAATATGTAACATATAAGCCCACCAGTGCTGTGTAGAAGCCTTTTTTCTGCTGTCTGCACCTTTGTCTGCTGAACTTTGGGCCTAGCTGAAGAAAAAGCATGGACAGCAGTAGCATTCAGCTATGTTTCTTTCAGGAGAAGTAGTTTTTAAAGATGTATTCTCCAGCTACCTACAGCTCATGACCACAGGTGAGGATGGGAGGATGGGGATAGAAACTCAATGATAACACCTCTCAGTCTTGTCTGGAGCCGGTGTATATAGGATATTTATGACTTTAATTTCAAGGGTTATTTATACTTGGCTCTAGGTCACTCACTTGAATTCCTCCATAAAAGTGCCATGGTGACCTGGGTTCTGCCAAAGGCTCTTGAAAATGGTGCTGATGTGGTAGCGGATGGTGAACTTGTCGTAGAATTCACTGGTGGCACCCGTGTGCTCGACATCTGCCAAAATACAAACAAGCGCATTCATTGAGAAGATCAAGCGGATCATAAGTGTCAGTACTGGGCAATTCATGTACATGAGCCAGATCTCCCCGAGAGCCACTGATAAGCTGCAGGGCCAGAGAAGACCAGAGAACATGAGACCATGCTTGATTCAACACAGCGGAACTAATGGCAAGAATCAGCCTTGCAGAAGACATAGAAGAGTCGTCGTATTATTATTACAAGGTCATGGCACACGCACACAGAAAGCACATTACCGCCTGCTGGCTATTAGCGAATAAGCTCAGGGCCCTTTTCATTTGTGTTGAGTTTATTAAAAGAGAAACAGTTCTATCCACTGAGATAAATATATAATGCAAAATGGATGCAGAATGTTATCACCATCAAACACAAGGGGGCCTGCGCATACCTGCTGCTTTCTCCCGGGAGCCCCAGAAACTGGGCACATTCTGCACATTGTCTCTGACTTGGGCTTCAAGCCAAAGCCCTGCCTCTCCTCCGAATCCTATAGGTGACAGTCTACTGGCTGCCACAATGCATTGTGAAAACACAGGGGGGAGAGACAGCACTTTAACGAAGAGCGCAAAATAGGCTATTTGTTTGGTAAAAGATAGGACATCCCTGTGTGAAAAAGGTCATCTTGGCAGTGAGGCGCCTCAGAAGCCCTGGTTAGTATGGCTGTATTTTCTGGGCGCACTTCAAGAATTTTTTTTTTAGGGTACTTTTAAAAATACACATACATAATATATAATGCACAATAAAAATAAAAACCTGGCATTAAAGCCCAACTCAAGCCAAAATGTTTCATTACAGAGAGGAAGCACTAGAACCACTACGATCTGTGTAGCTGTTGCACAGAATCCCCTCACTTGCCATTCTGTTGAACACACAGAAAAGAAAGGAAACAGCAACTTAAACCTGATGTAGGTTCTAACCCTTTCCCTTTATTTAAAAAAACAAAACAAAAAAAAAACAAAAAAAAAGTCGGGAATTAAGCTAATCCACACGCTGAGGTCAGTCCACTAAGCCACATTGGCAAAGATGAGGTCCACTTGAATGCCCACTTTATATCTGTCTGAAGCGTTATCCTATGCATGGCAACACGAGATATTTCATGCATCAATGTGACATATTTTTCCCTACAACACAGGTATGTGCATTACGGTGAACCCACTATGTGTTATGGCAACATACAACAAGATGACAATGTTACCACAATGCATAGATGTGATGTCACCCTAAAACTTTAACAAACTAGGCCAGTTCATTAGCAAACTGACAGAGGTCGGTTGGAGGAAGTCACAAGGATCTCTGGAGCAAACTCTTTCCTTACCAGTGTAGAACTTCATCAGCGAGGGCACAAGGAGTTTGACTGACAACGGGTGGCCTTCAATAGATTCAAAGAACTTCTGGGTCCGGTGCTGTATGGCGGGGTTAGTGACGAACATAACCTCCACCAGCTTGGCCACAAGGTAAGGGTTTCTGATATAGTTCTGGTTGCATAGCAGCACCACCAGGAACGTTGCAATATCCTGTGTGCAGGATTCATAGAGGACCTGAGGAGCGTATCTGGGAGGAGAAAGCAAAACCCTCATTAACAGCGAAACAGCACCAGTGCATTATTCAATTACACATAACATATAATTTTATGAAGGCAACATGTTACTTCTGAAAATAAAACAGGGGGGGGGGTCTATGGGGAGAGTGTGTGTGTGTGTAAAAATAGACAAAGGAGAATTATGAGGCGAGTGATTTTCACTCAGCCTCATAATCTGGGCCGACCTGTGACAATTAAACTGTCACAGGTCGGCTCAATAGATCGGGAAGTGAGGGAACACATACCGTCACTCGCTCACTTCTCGATCTATCCCTGCAGAGAGCGTGACTGTCACTCACAGCTCCCTGCAGGGAAACCCCCCTCCCCTCTCCGATCCTCCAGCGCTGACTGGCGGAATGGACAGGGGAGGGGGGTGGGCACAGCTGGCTCTGACTCTGGATAAGCAGAGCCAGCTGTCAATCCCGAAACTGGGTGGATCCAGACACAGTATTGTCGGGATCCGTCCCGGCTGCGGTGTCACAGTATACCGCGGTATACTGAGCTTTGGGTGACGGGAGGACGCTAGTTTGTGTTCTCCCGTGACCCTTAGGAGAACTATGGGGAAAAGCCCTGACCCCATAGTTCTCCTTTAAATGTACATCTGTACCCGTCAGGATTACTTTAATAATGGTTATAAATGAAGCTGCTTGTTGGTTTACAACTTTAAAAGAGAACTACAGCCAAACCTTTTATTTTTGGCTATTGTTCTCTTTTGGGTCACAGGAGAACATTTACTGATGCTAAGGCTATTGCCCGCTATATGCTGACAACGCAGAGCCGCACTGCGGCCGGGATGGATCCCGACAATATTGTCGAGTGCCTTCCCCCTCCCCTGTCTGTCCCTCCAATAAGCACTGGAAGAACGGGGGGAATCCCTGCGGCGAGTGGTACCTGGCAGTCACAGCTCTCTGCAGGGAGCAGCCATGAGCTGAGTGATCAGCAGTTGTGATCGCTCAGTTCTCGATCTATAGAGCCAGAGTGTGACAGCTGCAGTGTCACACAGCAGCTCAAACTATCGGGAAGACTTTTTTACTCTCTCAATAGCTCTCCTTTAAAAAAACAAGGACAATGCCATTGCAGATGCTTTGACATAACCACAGAGCGCACAAAATAAAGGCCATGTACTTACTGCACAATAAAAAACAAAAATTCGGCTACGTCTTCTACATAGAACTCGGGCAGTGCAGCAAACATCTTGGGAATGTCTGGGTTTAAAGGCAGCGTTATACTGTAACCGGAAGAGAAAAGCACAAAGTTAGAAATCAAGAACTACAATTTCAGATATACCAACACACAGGTTTTCTCTATTACCAGCCAATAGACAAACGCATCCTCCTAAATGATGGGAGAAATGAATGGCTCCATGCAACAACAGATGGAAGCTCACCTTGGATATGCGGGATCCATCATATGCAAGAGGAGTTGGATGACCATTCCATAAAAGCTGAGGCATCTTCTTAAGAAGTTTTCATCTAGCAGGCCAGCATCAGCACAGGCCTTACATCGTACTAGTTTCTGCAAAAAAACGTATTTAACCTTTACTTTTTATTTCTGCTTCAATCATCGTTTTTAGAGGTTTTAAATTGCACATAGCAGACCAGGAGGGCAGGTTGTACATAGTCTGGGATTTACAGTTTTATTATGCTCTATGTTTTCATAAAACACAAATGGGGGAATTTATCAAAACTGGAGCAGACAGAAACTGGGTGGTTGCCCATGGCAACCAATCAGCATCTCTCCTCAGTTTGTTCAGCTAAGATTTGAAAAGATTTTGAGGAGAGAAAGTGACAGCCGGCCGAGCGCTGCGGGAGGAGGGCGCTGTGAGCGGCCGGTGTCTCTCGTCCCACACTGATCAGCCGCCTATCACAATCCGGCAGAGCGGTGGGTGGGCGGAGACAGCCCGCACGGTCACAGGAGGCTGCGCTCTCCTCCTCACACCGCTCGCTCGGCCTCCTGTACAGCGTGTCAGAGAGGAGAGCGGGTACAAGCAGTCAGTGATCAGTGAGTGTTTGTAGATAATTGAGGACAGAGTATGGTTACTATATCCTCAATTATGAATGAATGGGAAGTGATCTACATCACCTCCTGTTCATTCATAATTGTGGTTATAGTAACCATACTCTGTCATCATGTTATGAATGAACAGGAACACTCAGTATAGAGGATTCCTGCCCATCGATAACAGGGGCTGCAGAAAAAGAGATTGTTGAGGACTTTGTGTTCTCAATCTTTTTTTCTATTTTAAAAGGGAAATATCAGGGGTCTGTTTAGACTCCCAATATTTCCCCGAAGCCCATAAAAGTAAAGTAAAAAATAAAAATATTTAATAAAAAAAATGAATACAAATAAATATAAAAAAAATTAAAAAAGTTTATAAGAAGTTAATTTAAAAAACATTTTCTGTTTCGGCCTCACAATTTTTTTCATTCCGTTTTTTTACATTTCTATTGCGGTGCACCTCTACTTAATACTGTGTCAACAGTGCTATACAGGAAACAGATTTGATTGCGATTCAAAAGAAATGATCAGTAAAAGGAAAATGAGAAGTGGGAAGACTGGGAAAGCTTTTGGCTTTCATTATTATGTAAAGTTGACCTGGATTGGACTCCAAGACAAAAAATTATACTGAAATTGTAAGGGACACAGCCTAGATGAACAAAATACTTTGCACCCCTGTCCTTCCCTATTACATCAAAGAATGGATCTGCCAGACAAGACTTGAGAACAATGGCACCGCTTCCTAAAAAGACATTTCCTTATAAGAGGGTGCAGCTTCTTTTTGCAGATCTGCTACAACCTGCCAGCAGTCTAAAGTCACCTTTCAAGTGATGGATAAATAAACAGCAGCCAGGTTCTATGGATTCTAATTTTTCACACACTAAGGGCCGGTGCACACCTAGGCAACTCCTGACTATGGCAATCGTGCACTATACCGCGTGGTCACGGAGTCGCCCAGCACAGACGGTCGCGCGGTGGGTGCCATTATTTTCTAGTGGCACCCCAGTTGTGCCGGGTGGATCGCAGAGATTCCGCCCGTGCATTCGAACAATGATTGCCACGCGGATGTCACCGCATTGAAATCAAAGGGGCCGCGTGGCAATAGCTGTCTGCATTGTGCAGGACTGCGCGATCCCGGATCACTCAGGTCTGCACCGGGCCTAAAAGGCAGCTTGTCAGCATAAGTGGATGAAAGCGTGTAGTTTAGGAAAAAAGAATCCGGTTTTAAATCACTGCCGATGTTTAGCCTGATACTAAATCCAGAACACAAAACAAACCTTAAGTTGCGTTTTAAAACGTTTCAGCATTTCTCTGTGCCTGGTGGCCAACGGGGAGTCCTTCCACTGGCTCTCATTGTTCTTTAGCTCTTCCACAGTCCTGCAGTTGGTGAAGAAGAAAGGAATTAGAGTGGATGTGAGATGCCCCACAAAACAAAAGAATCCTTTCACACTGAAGACTGCCAGCCTAATGTGCATGTTCCCCAACAAAGCGCATTATTCAGATTGATCACAACACAGTTAAAGTAAAAGCCAGACATTAAAGAGGACTGCAAAATGATTTTCTACACCCCAGCAGGATGGCTAAACAGCTCCCAATGAATGTTCACTACAATTGTATACAGAGCACAAGGATCACCAACACCTTCATACAGTGCAGCATTGAGTGCAGTGCATCCCTGTAGCAAGTCTATGGACATTCAAAATTTTTAACAAGTTGTAAATGAGCTTTAAAACAGGTCCTCACTGTATCTACAGGCAGTTTGCAGTAACTCATCCTAAAAAGTTGTCATCAGAAGCACTAAAATCACTGAAGCTCTTCTGTAGTAGGTCAGCTCCCCTGCTTTGCCTTTCCGGAGCTGCTGCACTGTGTTTACAGAGATTAGGGGGAGACTAGAAGGCTGCCGAACCACTGCTAGGAGGGGAAGCAGGGTGAGCTGAACTGCTAAGTAACTGGTGGGAGAAGGAAAAGGGTGGGATGAGCTACTGAGTCAATTGTTGGAGAAGGAGGGGGATCAGGATGAGCTCAGCTACTAAGTGACTGTCAGGAGAGGAAAGCCAAATTGCTGAGAAACTGACCTGTATGACTTCTTTGCATTTGCTATTAACATTTAACAATTTGAATCGCTCCACAGTGCCTGCAGCTACAGGGGTCAGTGAAGGCTTGTTTCAAAGCTCATTTGCTGCTCGCTAAGAATATGCAAGTACATGAATGTCCCCAGCCTGGCAACAGGTTCACTTAAAAGCAGAGAGTCAGCCAATCAGGAGCAGAGCCTACATATGGGTCCCACCCACAGGCTCTAAAGTCTTATCTGGGAGGGCTTTGACTTTGACAAGGGATTTGTCTCCAAGTTGTAATGAGAAATGCTGTAACTCTTTAGATGAACAACTCCTATGCCAGAGATCAAACTTTCACTGCAGTCAATGAGCATTTTTGCTGAGGCGCAGGATGAAGTCACCTACCTGTTCAGCTCTCGGATCGCTCTGAGGCGACGGATATAGCGCCGACAGCTCGGTAAGATGGCGAGGTGATGGGCATGTAACGTCAGGAAGAAGCACTCTGTAGGAAACTTGGGATCGGAAAAAGCAGCAGGATCTTGGTCTAAAATATAAGTAATATAAAAAGACTTAAAGTGGCCCTAAAATTACAGCTCAACTCCATGCAAACAGATTAAGTTCATATTGGATAACTGTGTTATCTGCCAAAGGATTTGTATTTCTGTCCATCTAGCCCTGAGATGTACACAGCTCTTCCACACAGTACAGCCTCATTTGCCAGGGCAGAAGACCTGATTCTTCTCTGTTGCAGTTAGCCAAAACTTACAGTTCTTGTCCCACCCTGTGACCAGCCTGGGCTCTGCTGTATAATAAATGGGGAACTATGTCAGCATTACCAAGTAATAGTACAAGTAGAGCATGAAAACACTACTCGGTTATCCACCATGTCAATTATAAGCCCACGGTGTCTATCTACCAGGTGTGTTGTGGATCATTAGCGATTGCAGAGAGTCTTGTATTTAGTCCAACGACCCTTTTAATACCTTTTTATTACTATGACAATATTATTGCTGTGTGATAAATGCGAATATGAGTGTGTGTGTGTGTGTGTGTGTGTGTGTGTGTGTGTGTGTGTATATATATATATATCTCTGTTGATCCTGCCACCATCTGCCTCTTTTTGTTTTCTGCGAATAGGTGACAACACTAACCACAAGCTCCTTTTGTTGTCACAGATTTGTCAGCCTTCTAACCATGCTTCTGCATTTGGTCTACAGGTCGCCATGCTGACGCACGCAGAGCCTGCAGAGTCCTGTCATCAGCCTGTGATGTTACAGATAGTCACGTCCCCCGGCCTTCCCCAACATGTTTACCCTGTAATGCTAAAGCTGTTGGCAATGTCACCAGCAGCAGCTGGGCACTGCAGCTTTTACTCTGCCCCTAGCCCTGCCGTGCACATTGTTGCCACGTGACTGCTGATTAATAGGCATAATTTCTGTATTTTGCAGGGTTTGTTTGGATGAAAAACCCACCAGCTTTTTGCATTGTAAATGCCTAACGTACAGCCTGATTTTTGGCGATTTAAGGCTTTACATATACTTTATCAATGCAATGATGAAGATGAAACTCTTAAGCACTTACTCAGTTCCGCCATCCAGCTAGTCGCCTCCTCCATGGTAGCTTTAATTCGGGTTTCATCATTGGGCAGTGCTATGCGACATCGGGGGTGGAAAATATACATAGGATCCACAGTCTCCAGCTTAATCTTAGTGCTGAGCTGCTGTAACACCCATAAAAAGTTCAGCATGAAGCCATCAGTGGACACAAGGCGGTCGTCTGCCTGCAGAATACAAGGAGACGGAACTAAGAATTCTGTCCTGATCCTAGAAGGTAGGAAAGCAATGGAGCGTACTGTACCTGCAGCTGGGCCTTCTTCATGTTGCTGGTGACAATGGCAGCCATGTAGCTTAGGGCAGCCTCTCTGGTTTCTCCATTCAGCAAGATGCTGTGCAGACTCTTAAACAACTCTTGCTGCAAACAAAATGTAGGTTTCATAGTGTTACAACTTGTAAAACGATGCACAGGGCGCTAAAAGGCATTCATCTGATTTGCAGATGACAGAAGAGAGGGTAAATGGGGTTTCAGTTCAATAACTTGAAAGGTATCTACAGCTTAAGGCCCCATTCACACTGAGCGATTTATCGCGCGGTAATTCCCGTGATATCGCGACTATTTACCGCGCGATATCGCTCTCCAATGCATGGCAATGGGGCTCTGTCCGTCGTGGGTCGCTACAGCAGGACCCTTTTTGGAGCGGATTTTGCCGCGATTCTAGCTTGCTCAATGCAAGCATTTGCACGATAAAATGCAACTCGTGTGATTTGCGAATCGCTCAGCGTGAATGGGGCCTAAATGTTATTTCTTCTGTTTTTGGACTGAGCAGGGAAGGGTTAAAAACATCGGTCAGGTTTTTTTTTATTGGCGTCTGTGCTACACCCACTCTATTTGTTCTGGTGACCGAGACAGAAAGTTAAGGGAAATCCAAAATTGAATGTCTGTCAATGGAATTGGGGGAAGAGTGAAAAGAAAAAAAAATACCTGAAAAACCTGACAGGGGATTTTTACCATCATTATATCGCAAACTTAAAGGAAAAGCATTTTTAGCTATAGGTATACGATTATATAAATATGAGGGTCAATCAAAAAGTAATGCCTCCATGTCTGTAATTTGAGATCTATTAGAGTGACTGTGAATGTTCATATACCATGTTATAGAGCTGTTCTCATCCCTCTAATGTATGCTTTTCTTTTTCAGACTGAGTGATTAGAACAATGGATCTGCAGCTAAAACAAGCTGCCATTGAATTTCTGGCGAGAGGGTTGCACACCTAAGGAAATCCATAATCGGTTACAGAATGTATACGGGGACGCTGTAGTGGACATTAGCAATGTGCAGCGTTGGATGAAGAAGTTTCAAGGAGACACCTCATTTCCACTACAGCGTCCCCATAAACATTCATGGTACATGGAACATTCAGTCACACTAATAGATCTTAAATTACACACATGGAGGCAAGGTTATATCCAGCATGCTTCCAGTGCCCAGTCACAACCAATGCAAAGGTCAGTCATGTGACTACAGCAGATCTGGGCACATTTTGACGTCCGTATTCCAAATGAGTCTAAAAGTATTTATTAGTGCGATACTTACCCGTGCCGACTCCAAGTAATGTTGCAGAGACTGGCTGACCACTCGGGTGTTCTCTAGAGTGATTGCTGGACCAGAGAAGTATTTCTCAACAACTTTATTCTGCAAGGAAACAAATGTAAAAGAAGATTCTTAGCTCTCTCTGAAAACAAACCGAAGGGACGTCACATGTGTCCGAAAACAGCTATGGAAATCAAAACATAAACAGAGCAATTCTGCTGTGACCCGGCAGCCCTGTGTAACATTTGGGTGAGATGTGGGCAGTTTAGGCCCCCTAGGAGATTATGAGTATTTCTGACAGTGAAAGAGCTCAGTAGGAAAATCTTAGAGACCTGACAATGCTTCCTGCATCTCAATGAGAAGACGAAAGGAATGGGTAACCTGCACTAGTGGCGCTTCAGTCCATCAGGACTGTTAGTCTTAGTGGGGGCAACTGTCCATCTCCGGCATGTCCTACCCACAGCACCCAATCCAATCCTCTTCCAATTTCAACAACACACACAAGGGAAAGTCTGATCGGTTACTGGGACAGACTGACAAGTCCAAAAAATACTCACGTCATCTTCTGCAAACACAGACAGGCTGAAGAAGGCTCCCAGGTAAGACAGCCGCTGCAGTTCCCGGCCAGTGGCTGGACTTAAAGATTTGGGCAACCAAAGGGGCAAAGATGAAATCTGGAATTGTCAAAATACATCAAAGTCACACACTGGAACAGAAGCATGTTTTGATACAGTTTGGGATACACGGAGGATAAAGCAATGGGGGGCATAGAGCTAGTTTTGAAAAATGTTTATGTTTGTTATATTCCCCCATGTCCTGCTCTGCCACTGACCCCAACATTAGCTCCAGCAAAAAGCACCCCAGTAATCCGATTCGATCCTTTCCTTATCACTGTTCAGTTTTCCCCATCTGGGCTCCAGAACTCCTTCCTTTCTCCTCATCTCTTTAACATAAGAAGGTGTTCTGTAGTCCATTGTAGAACAGGGGAGGGCTTACTAACTGGGCAGTGCTAATATTGCTTGGAATCAGTGCAGCAAAGGCACTGTGTTGCAGCTCATACAGGGCATTAGAAGCACACTGGATTTTCTGGCCGGCATTTGTTTATAAGAGACAAAACATGGGGAAATGTACAGGTGTTGGAGAGATGTACTGAATATATTTTGCCCAGACACACACACATTTGCAGAGTCCACAAAGACAACTCTTGAAAACAATAAAAGGAAATGTGTTGCATGTGACAGTTTGCCCACAATGGACACGGTTTGCACTGCCAAGCATATAACTGCATGATCATAAACAGCACAAAATGAACAGCTTCAAGTAGCACCATGCATTGCAGCATGCAGATAATTATTTGACGTGGCCAAACACTGACATACTCCATGAACACATGCTGCTTTAGATTTATAGAACTATTATATGCCCACAAGATTTTTATTAGGGGGCATATTGATAATAATCTCAAGTCAACAATAACTTACCAAAGAACACATGGGATGAGTTTTTCCAAACTTAATCTCACAGAGCTCACCTAACGCCTGCAGAAAACAATACAGAAGTGTTATCATGTGATAATTACATATTGTCTGCCGCAAATCTTCAACAAGACGACACAAAGGACAATGGCCAAGTACACAATGCAGCGACTATCAGATGTAAGTTTAAGGAGGTCAGCGAGGAAGACTGAACCATTTTACAATAATTATTGCAGTTTGCACTACATTTCTAATCAGCTCTCAGACTGTCTGATCCATCTGATTGAATCTAAACATTAACTCTATAGAATTGCTTTTCAGAGGAGTCATATGGAAAAGGAAGCCAACAGGCAAATCAGATTTACAATAACATTTTGATTGGATCCTTGGAAAAATGTCTTAACCCTTGTAGTGGGGCTACCCCCGGCACCGCAAGGGTTAAGTGCTCATTTTGTTCTAGATGCAAAAATTATTATACTCACCCGATCCTCAGAGACGCCCCCCTCTTAGACCGCTCCAGCATTCCCCTCCCCTATAGTGGTCTAAGGTTCCCCGAGTCATCATATTCTTGTGTTGAATTGTAATATCTTCCTTATATTGTAAAGCGCTGCGCAAACTGTTGGCGCTATATAAATACTACTACTACTAATAATAATAATAATACACAGTATATAGGACGGCAGGGGACACACCATCACTGCAGCGTATGAGAAAGGCTGAAGGAAGAACTGTAGTAGCCATCTCCGAGGTTTGGGCAAGTATAACTTTTTTATTTTTGTATCTAGACCAAAACGAGCACTTAATAGTATGGGCGTTTCTGTGCGTTTCTTACTTTAATGCGTTCTCTGCATTAGGGTAAAACGGCCCAGCACCTTTTTTTCTCCCTCCCGCCCCCCCCCCCCACACTTACCTGTCAGCTGCGCTCGTCCCTGCCGCTGGTCCCGAAGCGATCCTCTGTTCCCCGAATTTCCTGGTTGCGGGGAGGATAATGATGGCAAAAAGGAGCAATAGGCTCCTTCTGCCAATCAAATTGTTGGACGGAGAGAAGGGACGTGGCGTGCCACAGGGGTGTGTGTGTCTATGGAAGCCCCAAG